>NC_088419.1:75767717-76045217 GCF_034236695.1 Oncorhynchus nerka
AACTGTCACCTGTCACCACTGGCTTGTATCAATATTGTATGTTATTTTGGAGGATAATCCATTTGTTGTTGCTTTGAGGACAAAGCCGAGATGAAAGATTGTTCCTCCATCAATCGTTCCAAGTCCTAAGCTCTTCTGCCACTGAAAGAGATGATATATGTGTTCCGTACTTTGAGGTTACAATGTAGCTATAGCTTTATTATGTACATCACCTGCTAGCAGCTGTATGTGGTATATTTTCTTTCCAGAATGTTATTTCTGAATAAAGTATTTTTTAGGTTTGTGATAATATTACTAATGTACTAAGATGTTGGTCTCATCTATCTATAGCCAGAGATAGTTTTCAGTTACCATTTAATGGAAAAATAATGTAATATGACGCTCTGAATACCCTCATGACCCCTCCCCCTCCCACTTGTGTTGCTGTGGGCTACAGCCAACCAATCAGCATGCTCATTCACTCACTCCCTTCACAGGAGTAACCCACAGCATGGTGTTACAGAGCTCTAGAGATATCACCTGTCTGTTGCTCTCTCTCGTCACTCTCTCTTTCTCTCACTCTTATCTCTCTTCTCTCTCTCTTTCTCTCTGTGTCTTCTCTCCGCAACCACACACTTCTTTCCATTTCACCACTTTCAATGAGCTCTGTGCTTTGTCATCACAAATGCATCAGTTATCTGGTTGCGTATTTCACATTCCGTGTGTGTGTATGTCTGTTGCGTGAATGTGTGTGTGCAGGTGTATGCGGGTGGTGCATGCATGTGTGTGTACATGCATATATTACACCGTGTTGTATATTTCACTCATAGCTGAAGGAAAGTTGTATTCACTGCAATAGCTTGGTAACCCTGTTCCTCTCTCTTTCAGGGATGAGGGAGCACCCTCTCATCTCCACCACTGATCTTGCTAACCACATCGAGCGTCTCAAGGCCAACGACGGACTCCGCTTCTCACAGGAGTATGAGGTAACTACTCCTGCTCTGCTTTGTCCTGCTGACCACCACTGGCTGTCTACAATCCAGTTCCTTAATCTATAGTCTCTATAGCCTCCAAATATATTGTCTCTTTAGTATCTAGATCTATAGTCTCTAGATCTATAGTCTCTAGATCTATAGTCTTTGTCTTTATAGTATCTAGATCTATAGTCCCTAGATCTATAGTCTCTAGATATATAGTCTCTAGATATATAGTCTTTATAATATCTAGATCTATAGTCTCTAGATCTATAGTCTTTGTCTTTAGAGTATCTAGATCTATAGTCCCTAGATCTATAGTATCTAGATAAATAGTCTTTATAGAATCTTGTTCTATAGCCTCTATATGTATATAGTCTCTATATCTATAGTCTATACCCTCTACATCTATAGTCTCTATAGCAACTAAATCTATATTCTCTCAAACTGTAGTCTCTATAGTATCTAGATCTATAGTCTCTATAATATCTAGATCTACATTGAGTGCACAAAATATTAAGAACACCTTCCTAATATTGAGTTGAAGCAGCATTGCAGTTCCCGACACAAACCATTGCGCCTGGCACCTACTACCATACCCCGTTCAAAGGAACTTCAATATTTTGTCTTGCCCATTCACCCTCTGAATGGCACACACACCATCCATGTCTCAATTTTCTCAAGGCTTTCAAATCTGTGTGGTGTCAGGGCAAAAACCAACATGTGCAAGGGGTCCAAGGTCAGTGTTTGGGATGCACTGCTCTATAATCTCTAGATCTATAGCCTCTAGATCTATAGTCTCTAGATCGACAGTGTCTATAGTCACTCTCAACACTTTGATTCTGGCTCCCCTCACTGCCCTGCAACCGCTGACTGTCTTTATCACTACAACCTTAGATATAAGGGAATACCTAGTCAGTACAACTGAATGCATTCAAATGAAATGTGTCTTCTGATTTTAACCCAACACCTCTGAATCAGAGCTGTGCGGGGGGCTGCCTTAATCAATATCCACGTCTTCAGCGCCCGGGGACAGTTTGTTAACTGCCTTGCTCAGGGGCAGAACGGAATATTTTTACATTGTCAGCTCGGGGATTCGATCCAGCAACCTTTCGGTGACTGGCCCAACACTCCTACCCGTTAGGCTACCTGCCACCCTATATATGATATACCAATGTTCCCTCATCTACCTCTTCAACATACCAGCTGAACATGGCTAGTGTAAAGAATGCTTGAGTAAACATTGGGGGTTGATTGTCCAGGGAGTTTCTAATAGTTTGTAATAGGCCAACCATTCCTCATCCCACCTTGTCTTAAATAACCACTATTATGAGTCCAGGTAATTCTGCATAATGATTTTGTTTCTGCATCCAGCTGCACTTTGCTACTTGTACATTTCTCTCTGTGTAAGTTCAGGGCTGCTTCAGAGCCATTCTATCCCTCTCTCTGTTTCCCCCCTCCCTTCCAATAGTATTATTCCAGTGCATTTACCTACAGTAAAAGCCAGTGAGGGATTATGCCTTGTTGTCCTACAAAGGAAGGAGATTTGCATTTAAAGTGGTGAATTTCCAGCCGGATAAAGCAGGACAGATGGGACCACTGTTTACCGAGGAGGGAGTGCATATTAATTATAAAACAGCATCTAGGGCTGCTTCCCAAATGGCACCCTATTCCCTATGGGCCCTGGACAAAAGTAGTGCACTATAAAGGGATTAGGGTGCCATTTGGGACGCATCCCAGACCCTAGATAAACTTTTCTGTGTTTACCTGCTTCCAGTCAGTGTGTTATTCAGTATAGTAATGTGTTGGGAGTGAAACAGTACAGCTATCATGTTAGTTTATTCTCCACTCAGAGAGTGACGAAAGCATTGAGACAGGAACGAGGTGAAATTGTCTGATGAAGTGGGTGGAAGCAGGGTTCAAACTTCACACTAACTACTAGATACACACACTACACACACACGCGCGCACACACACACTACAGACTACCTCAGTGCTGTTCATTATGAGAAGATCAAAGATGATGCAGCTGGATGGAACAGCTTAAATGCATTTTGTTTATCTCGTTGTTCTGACACACAACCCCCCCCCCCCCACCAATACAAGTTACTCAGCCACTCCACCTCTACATGGAGATATTTCCACATAGTGTCAGGGCAGCAGGCCTTGAAATGAAACCATCATAATGGCTCTATTGAAATGAGAGGAGCCTAGCCAGGGATTCAGCCAGCTTGTTAGATCTGACTCTGTGTGCCAAATGTGACCCTATTCACTAAATAGTGCACTTCTTTTGACCAGGGCCCCAAATGTCCCCACTTGTCCAAATAGTCCTTGTTTTTTTATCCTTGCGAGGACTTCTGATCCCCACACGGATAGTAAAGCCCAAAAAAATCACACACACACACACACACACACACACACACACACACACACTAGTATAAGTACAATCCTAATACAATCATCACCACTCAAAGTGTACTAGTCCTCAGGGTGTACTGTGAGTCTTTAATTGATTATAAATACTGTTTGACAGTTATAGTGGTCAGGGATAGTTGGAATAGAAGCACAGGCTGTCAACTGTTGTCTTTTAAAGGTGAATAGAGCAAATGGGTAGAAATATGTTAATAACTCATTCAAATTCTGAGTTAAAATTCTCTCTTGTTTGTATTTACAACACACGCATGCACGCACGCACAAACACACACACACGCATGCAGAAACACACACACACGCACGCACAAACACACACACACGCATGCAGAAACACACACACACACACGCACGCACAAACACACACACACGCATGCAGAAACACACACACACACACGCATGCACGCACAAACACACACACACGCATGCAGAAACACACACGCACGCACAAACACACACACACGCATGCAGAAACACACACACACACATAACTATGATTAGTGATTAATGCACAGCTACTGAGTGGTGAAACAGGCCAAGATTCTCATTAGGGACACACGCATGCAGAAAAACACAGTTGTTAGTTGATTGGCCATGCTGTCCAACTCCAACGTTTCCTCAGCAAACACACACACACGCAACACCATGCGGGAGAAACAGATATGACACACACATTGGGACGCACAAACACACACACATACTTTACTCATAATTTCCTATGATTAGTGATTAATGATCACTGCCAGCTACTGAGTGGTGAGTGCTGCCTAGAGCCAGGCCAAGATTCTCATTAGGGAATCTTTCATTCTCCCCGCCTGTGCTGTATTCAGACAGGTGAAAACACTGACAGTTGTTAGTTGATTGGCCATGCTGTCCAACTCCAACGTTTCCTCAGCTAGTAGTGGGGACGGATGCCTTCTACTGACACACAGGAAGGAAGCAACACCATATGTTCCGGGAGCACCGAATTAGCCAGATATGACACATTTAGGATTGGGACTTTGCAAACAATTTATCTGAGCACTTGGCTGGTAATGTACGCTGAGGAGTGACAACAGGTGTTAATCAGGCTTTTCACCAGAATCCCTTTCTAATGTGCTTCACTAGATTAGGATATCACCAGAATCCCTTTCTAATGTGCCTCACTAGATTAGGATATCACCAGAATCCCTTTCTAATGTGCCTCACTAGATTAGGATATCACCAGAATCCCTTTCTAATGTGCCTCGCTAGATTAGGATATCACCAGAATCCCTTTCTAATGTGCCTCGCTAGATTAGGATATCACCAGAATCCCTTTCTAATGTGCCTCTAGATTAGGATATCACCAGAATCCCTTTCTAATGTGCTAGATTAGGATATCACCAGAATCCCTTTCTAATGTGCCTCGCTAGATTAGGATATCACCAGAATCCCTTTCTAATGTGCCTCGCTAGATTAGGATATCACCAGAATCCCTTTCTAATGTGCCTCACTAGATTAGGATATCACCAGAATCCCTTTCTAATGTGCCTCATGCGCTAGATTAGGATATCACCAGAATCCCTTTCTAATGTGCCTCACTAGATTAGGATATCACCAGAATCCCTTTCTAATGTGCCTCACTAGATTAGGATATCACCAGAATCCCTTTCTAATGTGCCTCACTAGATTAGGATATCACCAGAATCCCTTTCTAATGTGCCTCACTAGATTAGGATATCACCAGAATCCCTTTCTAATGTGCCTCACTAGATTAGGATATCACCAGAATCCCTTTCTAATGTGCCTCACTAGATTAGGATCACCAGAATCCCTTTCTAATGTGCCTCCTAGATTAGGAATCCCTTTCTAATGTGCCTCACTAGATTAGGATATCACCAGAATCCCTTTCTAATGTGCCTCACTAGATTAGGATATCACCAGAATAATGTGCCTCACTAGATTAGGATGTCACCAGAATCCTTTCTAATGTGCCTCGCTAGATTAGGATATCACCAGAATCCCTTTCTAATGTGCCTCGCTAGATTAGGATATCACCAGAATCCCTTTCTAATGTGCCTCGCTAGATTAGGATATCACCAGAATCCCTTTCTAATGTGCCTCGCTAGATTAGGATATCACCAGAATCCCTTTCTAATGTGCCTCGCTAGATTAGGATATCACCAGCTAGATTAGGATATCACCAGATATCACCAGAATCCCTTTCTAATGTGCCTCACTAGATTAGGATATCACCAGAATCCCTTTCTAATGTGCCTCACTAGATTAGGATATCACCAGAATCCCTTTCTAATGTGCCTCACTAGATTAGGATATCACCAGAATCCCTTTCTAATGTGCCTCACTAGATTAGGATATCACCAGAATCCCTTTCTAATGTGCCTCACTAGATTAGGATATCACCAGAAGAAGAATGGAGGCACTTTTTAAATACCGTCGCGTCGCTGCTGCTTCGCTCAGTTACAGCAAATGATGGGTCTTTTTAACATTTCTTCTGCGTTCCATGTGCCTGTTTTCCCCCGGTGGATTCTCTAGACAGGACCCATGAATTACAACAAGCACACCACACACACATGCGCACACACACCAGTGTTTCCCTTGTATACGTTTAGCAGCTGCGCACCACTGCTGCAAAATCGTGGCCGCCGTGGCAATTTCTTTTAAATAATGTAGATGTATAGATGTATGCACGAGGAAGACTTCATCCACCACCCCACTACCCCCCTGCAGGAAGATCCCCCCCCCCCCCACACACACACACACACATAAACAACATCACATCCAGTCTCCCAGAGAGGGAATCAGAGACTTACTGTGGAGACGGCAGGCAGGTGCATCTTTCTCAGGTTGCGTTCCAAATGGTACGCTATCACTATTCAATGCACTACTCTTGGGCCCTGGTCTAAAGTAGTGCACTGAATAGGAAATAGGGTGCAGTTTGGGATGCACATTCTGAGGTGTGTATGAGAAATACAGCAAACAATGTATTTCAGACACTCTGCCAGACAAACTGTCAGCCATCATTGATTCACACATTCATCCCACTACCATTACACGCACACCCACAAACACGCACGCACACTCACACGCACACACACACACACACACGCACGCACGCACGCACGCACACACACACACACACACACACACACACACACACACACATACAATCATCCGACTACCCTGGAACAGATGGACTGAGGGCTGAGTCACTGACAGGGGGGGGGGTTGTGTGTCTGTGTGTTTTTGTGTGTGTGTAAGCGTGTTTATACTGTGTATATTGTCACATGGGTGGGTGGTGTGTTTGGGCATGTTTGCGCTGAAATAGCTATTTATGATTTTTTTAAATGCAGCACCAGTCAAAAGTTTAATAATTCAAGGGGTTTTATTTATTTGTACTATTTTATACATTGTAAAATAATAGTGAAGACGTCAAAACTATTAAATAACACATATGGAATCATGTTGTAAACAAAAACGTGTTAAACAAATACAAATATATTTTAGATTTTAGATTCTTCAAAGTAGGCTCCCTTTGCCTTGATGACAGCTTTGCACACTCCTTGGCATTCTCTCAACCAACTTCACCTGGAATGCTTTTCCAACAGTCTTGAAGGAGTTCCCACATATGCTGACCACTTGTTGGCTGCTTTTCCTTCACTCTGCAGTCCAACTCATCCCAAACCATATCAATTGGTTTGAGATCGGTTGATTGTGGAGGCCAGGTCATCTGATGCCGCACTCCATCGCTCTCCTTCTTGGTCAAATAGCCTTACACAGCCTGGAGGTGTGGTGGGTTATTGTCCTGTTGAAAAGCAAATGATAGTCCCACTAAATGCAAACCAGATGGGATGGTGTATCGCTGCAGAATGCTGTGGTAGCCATGCTGGTTAAGTGTGCCTTGAATTTAAATCAAATCAAATCAATCAAAGGTTATTTGTCACCTGCGCCGAATACAACAGGTGTAGTAGAGCTTACAGTGAAATGCTTACTTACAAGTTCTTAACCAACAATGCAGTTTTAAGAAAATATCAAAAAAAGGTAAGAGATAAGAATAACAAATGAATAAAGAGCAGCAGTAAATAACAATAGCGGGGCTATATACAGGGGGGTACAGGTACAGAGTCAATGCGCGGGGGAACTGATGTCGAGGTAATTGAGGTAATATGTACATGTAGGTAGAGTTATTAAAGTGACTATCCATAGATAATAACAGAGAGTAGCAGCAGCGTTACATTCTAAATAAATCACAGACGGTGTCACCAGCAAAGCACACCCACACCATCACACCTCCTCCTCCATGCTTCACGGTGGGAACCACACATGCGGAGATCATCCGTTCACCTACTCTGCATCTCACAAAGACACGGCTGTTGGAACTAATTTGTTTTGACCCATCAGACCCAAGGACAGATTTCCACCAGTCTAATGTCCATTGCTCGTGTTTCTTGGCCCAAGCAAGTCTCTTCTTATTATTGGTGTCCTTCAGTAGTGGTTTCTTTGCAGCAATTCAACCATGAAGGCCTGATTCTTGAAGGCTTGAGACTCCTCTCAACAGTTGATGTTGAGATGTGTCTGTTACTTGAACTCTGTGAAGCATTTATTGGGTATTTCAGGCTGGTAACTCTAATGAAATTGTCAATGGTGTATTGGAGGTGAAGTCAGGTGCAGGAGAGCAGAGTATAATGAACAGGCACACTTTTATTATAGTTCCATAAACGAGAGCACTACATAAATAACACCACATAACATGAAACAATTACACACAAAACATGATGGGAAACAGAGGGTTAAATACAAGTAGATTGATTGGGAAATGAAAACCAGGGATGTGTATGGAAACAAGACAAGACAAATGGATATATGAAAAATGGAGTGGCGATGGCTAGAAAGCCTGTGACGTTGATCGCCGAACGTCGGCCGAACAAGGAGAGGAGCCCACTTCGGCGGAAGTCGTGACAGAATTTTCCGGATTGACTTACCTTCGTGTCTTAAAGTTATGATGGACTGTCATTTCTCTTTGTGTATTTGAGCTGTTCTTACGATAATAAGGTTTTGGTATTTTACCAAATAGAGCTATTGTCTGTAAACCACCCCTACCTTGTCACAACACAGCTGATTGGCTCAAATGCATTAAGAAGGAAAGAAATTCCACAAATGAACTTTTAACAAGGCACACCTGTTAATTGAAATGCATTCCAGGTGGCTACCTCATGAAGCTGGTTGAGAGAATGCCAAGAGTTTGCAAAGCTGTCATCAAGGCAAAGAGTGGCTACTTTGAAGAATCTAAAATATACCATATATTTTGATTTGTTTAACATTTTTTTGGTTACTACCTGATTCCATATGTGTTATATCATAGTTTTGATGTCTTCACTATTATTCTACAATGTAGAAAATAGTACAAATACAGAAAAACCCTTGAATGAGTAGGTGTGTCCCAACTTTTGACTGGTACTGTATATATTTGGTATTTTATTAGGATCCCCATTAGCTGTTGCAAAAGCATCACCTACTCTTCCTGGGGTCCACAGAATAGTACAACTTTCTACCTGACCAACTGCTAACTGAAGCATTAACTCAGAATATTGTAATATGTTAAGCTTTACAAAAAAAAGCTTTATACATAGTGTATGCCACAAATGGCACCCTATTCTTTATATAGTGCACTGCTTTTGACCAGGCCTATATTGTACTGTATAGAGAGTAATAGAGAGACATTTGGGACTTCACCACAGTCAGTTACTGTATGAAGTGTATTGACAGGATTTGATATCAGCTGCAATACAGGAGCTTTTCTAGAAGCATCACACACACACACCACACACACACACATACACACACACACACAGCTAGTCAAAAAAACAGGGCTGAGGGCTCTTCAAATGTGTCAGAATGCAAAGTCAATTTTCCTTGCCTATGTAAATTCAGCTGCCTGCGCCAAATGTTAGCATGGTATCTCTGTCTCACAGAGGTACACATGGTGGCAGCCCTCTGGGCTTTTGTTTTTCTGTCTGACTGTTCTGTGGGTACCTGTTTTGTTTCTGGGAGAAATGGAATGCGGCAGTGTCGGCGATAGAGTGTGATTGCAGTGACATGCACAGTAACTGATATTCACGTCAGCGGGGTGCATTAGCAGTAATGTGTGTGATTTGTCAGAGTGACGCAGTGAAGGCTTTACCTAACAGGCTGTTAAATAAGATGTGCGCTCAACCTCTCTCACCATTGTCATTGTTATCAGCAAGCAGACTGGGGCCCACATGCCTTCCCAGCTAGTCAGTCAACCAGTCAGCCAGTCAGTCAGGAGGAAGCCACCAGAATGTACAGCCCTTTTCCGGTTTGTGTGTGTGAGAGAGAAAGAGGAGGAAAGAGAGAAAGAGGGTGTGAGAGAGAGGCAGAGAGAACGAGGGAGTGAGAGAAAGGGGTAGAGAGAGAGAGGCAATACAGTGAATGGGTCGGGGAGAGGAGAGAGAGAGGCTAAACAGTGAAGGGGTTGGGAAGAGAGAGAGAGAGAGAGGCTAGACAGTGGAGGGGTTGGGGAGAGAGAGAAAGGCTAGACAGTGAAGGGGTTGGGGAGAGAGAGAGAGGCTAGACAGTGGAGGGGTTGGGGAGAGAGAGAAAGGCTAGACAGTGAAGGGTTGGAGAAAGAGAGAGAGAAAGAGAGGCTAGACAGTGAATGGGGTTGGGGAGAGAAAGAGAGAGGCTAGACAGTGGAGGGGCCAGGGAGAGAGAGAGGCTAGATAGTGAAGGGGTTGAGGAGAGAGAGAGAGAAAGGCTAGACTGTGAAGGGGTTGAGGAGAGAGAGAGAAAGGCTAGACTGTGAAGGGGTTGAGGAGAGAGAGAGAAAGGCTAGACTATGAAGGGGTTGAGGAGAGAGAGAGAAAGGCTAGACTGTGAAGGGGTTGAGGAGAGAGAGAGAAAGGCTAGACTGTGAAGGGGTTGAGGAGAGAGAGAGAAAGGCTAGACTGTGAAGGGGTTGAGGAGAGAGAGAGAAAGGCTAGACTGTGAAGGGGTTGAGGAGAGAGAGAGAAAGGCTAGACTGTGAAGGGGTTGAGGAGAGAAAGAGAGAGGCTAGACAGTGACGGGGTTGAGGAGAGAAAGAGAGAGGCTAGATAGTGGAGGGGTTGAGGAGAGGGAGAGAGGCTAGACAGTGAAGGGGTTGAGGAGAGAGAGAGAGGCTAGACAGTGAAGGGGTTGAGGAGAGAGAGAGAGGCTAGACAGTGGAGGGGTTGAGGGTAGAGAGAGAGGCTAGACAGTGGAGGGGTTGAGGAGAGAGAGAGAGGCTAGACAGTGGAGGGGTTGAGGGTAGAGAGAGAGGCTAGACAGTGGAGGGGTTGAGGGTAGAGAGAGAGAGAGAGAGAGAGAGAGAGAGAGAGAGAGAGAGAGAGAGAGAGAGAGACGGTAAAGGGGTCAGGGAGAGAGAAAAAGGCTAGACGGTAAAGGGGTCAGGGAGAGAGAAACAGGCTAGACGGTAAAGGGGTCAGGGAGAGAGAGAGAGAGAGAGACACGGTAAAGGGGTCAGGGAGAGAGAAACAGGCTAGACGGTAAAGGGGTCAGGGAGAGAGAAACAGGCTAGATGGTAAAGGGGTCAGGGAGAGAGAAACAGGCTAGACGGTAAAGGGGTCAGGGAGAGAGAAACAGGCTAGACGGTAAAGGGGTCAGGGAGAGAGAGAGAGAGAGAGACACGGTAAAGGGGTCAGGGAGAGAGAAACAGGCTAGACGGTAAAGGGGTCAGGGAGAGAGAAACAGGCTAGACGGTAAAGGGGTCAGGGAGAGAGAGAGAGAGAGACACGGTAAAGGGGTCAGGGAGAGAGAAACAGGCTAGACGGTAAAGGGGTAAAGGGGTCAGGGAGAGAGAAACAGGCTAGACGGTAAAGGGGTCAGGGAGAGAAAAAGGGGTCAGGGGGAGAGAGAGAGAGAGACACGGTAAAGGGGTCAGGGAGAGAGAAACAGGCTAGACGGTAAAGGGGTCAGGGAGAGAGAAAAGGGGGTCAGGAGAGAGAGAGAGAGAGAGACACGGTAAAGGGGTCAGGGAGAGAGAAACAGGCTAGACGGTAAAGGGGTCAGGGAGAGAGAAACAGGCTAGATGGTAAAGGGGTCAGGGAGAGAGAAACAGGCTAGATGGTAAAGGGGTCAGGGAGAGAGAAACAGGCTAGACGGTAAAGGGGTCAGGGAGAGAGAAACAGGCTAGACGGTAAAGGGGTCAGGGAGAGAGAAACAGGCTAGATGGTAAAGGGGTCAGGGAGAGAGAAACAGGCTAGACGGTAAAGGGGTCAGGGAGAGAGAAACAGGCTAGACGGTAAAGGGGTCAGGGAGAGAGAAACAGGCTAGACGGTAAAGGGGTCAGGGAGAGAGAAACAGGCTAGACGGTAAAGGGGTCAGGTAGAGAGAAACAGGCTAGATGGTAAAGGGGTCAGGGAGAGAGAAACAGGCTAGACGGTAAAGGAGAGAGAAACAGAGAGAGTATGTGTTTGTTTTTCAGATGATGTGAGATCAGTACTCAGAATTAAATGTCAATAATGAATAAGAATCTAGTTGGTCATTATTTAGTTGGACCAGAGCAGAGCCTTTGTCCAGTGCCAGGTATAAATACAGGGCTCAGATGAATCATCAACCTGCATTGAGTAGCTAGCCCATGTCCTGCCTGCCATATGTTCTACTCTCTCTCTCACTGTGTCACATACTATAGTATAGTCTACTTCTATGTACTGTAGGACTACATTTTTCCACCATGAAACATTGTTTAAATATCCTCTAATCGTTTCTGGACAGCCTCCTCCATTTTCTTCTTCCTTATTTGATGATAAGGAAGCTAACATCTGATTTACTAGCTTGTATAGTAGATATTTCCTATTTCCTCTCATCCAGCAGAAGCCTACATACAGAAAACTCTCTGCAACATTGTGTGTGTAGGTGTGGGGTCCAGCTACATTTGTTCTATTTCATTCTGTAGGTTCTGCCCTCTCTGTGTCTAGGGGGTTGGAGGTCACGACCTCAGGCTGGGTATATTCAGGAATGCGGACACAGAGTTTGTGTTTCAGCTCTGTTCACCGCTGTGATTCCCTGATTTTATCAGCACAGCTCTCCTTGGTCATTAGGTGGCCCAGAGGTGGCAGAGACACGGCCGAGAGGTGATTTTAGGACTGTACAAACAGCCCGGGGTGAAGCTAGATTTACGTGGGATCATAGAGGGCTTATTTTTATTACAAAACGGACATTGAAAAATATGGAGAATGAGTTCTGGTGCCTCCAAAAATATTACAGGGAAGATGACAACCCCCCCCCCCCCCCTCTCTCTCTCCTTACCCCTCTCCCCTGCTCTCTCTATCTCTCCCTCCCTCTCTTTCTTTCTCTCTCCCTTCCTTCCTTCCTCTCCTTCTCTCCTTCCAACTCTCCCTCCATCAGTCTGTAGACCCTGGCCAGCAGTTCACATGGGAACACTCTAACCTGGAGGTGAACAAGCCAAAGAACCGCTATGCAAACGTCATCGCCTACGACCACTCCAGGGTCATCCTCGCCTCTGTCGACGGTATGTTTGGTTGATTTGTTGTGGTTGTTGTTGTGATGTGTTTTGGAGATTTATTTTGCTTTTTAAGGCTGGATGTGGGGAGGTAATGTGTTATTAAGTGAGCATATCTCAGTAAAGTGTTTTATTGTTGTGGGGTGTTTTGAGGTTATGTTTAGCTTTTTAAGGAGGGGTGGGGGGAGGTCACAAAGAAGTGGGAGGGATTGTGATGTTATTGCTAAGTGAGGCTGTCTTAATAAAGAGAATCCAAAGTCAAGTCTGTAGACAGTAATCTCCCACCCACTGCAAAGTCACAACAACAACAGTACACCCAATCCCCAGGTGTGACAGTGCCTTCTGTCTGTTTGTCTGTCTGTCTGTCTGTCTGTCTGTCTGTCTGTCTGTCTGTCTGTCTGTCTGTCTGTCTGTCTGTCTGTCTGTCTGTCTGTCTGTCTGTCTGTCTGTCTGTCTGTCTGTCTGTCTGTCTGTCTGTCTGTCTGTCTGTCTGTCTGTCTGTCTGTCTGTCTGTCTGTCTGTCTGTCTGTCTGTCTGTCTGTCTGTTTGGAGTCAGTTAGTGATGTAAATGATAGTGCCTCCTGATGGTTGTGAATGGCTCTGTCTCTCTTCTCTCTGTGTTGTCCTGTGTGGGCCTCCTGATGGTTGTGAATGGCTCTGTCTCTCTTCTCTCTGTGTTGTCCTGTGTGGGCCTCCTGATGGTTGTGAATGGCTCTGTCTCTCTTCTGTGTTGTCTCTGTGTTGTCCTGTCTCTCTTCTCTCTGTGTTGTGGGCCTCCTGATGGTTGTGAATGGCTCTGTCTCTCTTCTTCTGTGTTGTCCTGTGTGGGCCTCCTGATGGTTGTGAATGGCTCTGTCTCTCTTCTCTCTGTGTTGTCCTGTGTGGGCCTCCTGATGGTTGTGAATGGCTCTGTCTCTCTTCTCTCTGTGTTGTCCTGTGTGGGCCTCCTGATGGTTGTGAATGGCTCTGTCTCTCTTCTCTCTGTGTTGTCCTGTGTGGGCCTCCTGATGGTTGTGAATGGCTCTGTCTCTCTGTGTTGTCTCTCTGTGTTGTCCTGTGTGGGCCTCCTGATGGTTGTGAATGGCTCTGTCTCTCTTCTCTCTGTGTTGTCCTGTGTGGGCCTCCTGATGGTTGTGAATGGCTCTGTCTCTCTTCTCTCTGTGTTGTCCTGTGTGGGCCTGTCTCATGCTGTGAAGGGGGTGTTGATACCCTGCCAGCCTGCTAGGCTGCATCCCAAATGACAGCATATCCCCTATATAGTACATTACCATATGGGTCCTGGTCAAAAGTAATGTACTATATAGGGTATACGGTGCCATATAGGAAGAAGGAATGGAGTGGCAATGCCTATGGGCCCTGGTCAAAAGAAGTGCACTATACAGTAAATAGGGTGCCATTTGGGACGTTGCCCTAATGTTTCCTAACACTGTGTTCCTTCACCGTGCTACAGGAGTACCAGGTAGTGACTACATCAACGCTAACTACATAGACAGCTACAGGAAGCAGAACGCCTGCATCGCTACACAGGGCCCGCTTCCTGAAACCCTGAGTGACTTCTGGAGGATGGTGTGGGAGCAGAGGACCAACACTATCGTCATGATGACCAGACTGGAGGAGAAGTCACGGGTGAATGTACACACTCACAACCATGTGCATGCCCACATTCTGTGCTGAACACACACCATACACACTACAATGTCAGCACACTCACAACCATGTGCATGCACACATTCTGTGCTGAACACACACCATACACACTACAATGTCAGCACACTCACAACCATGTGCATGCACACATTCTGTGCTGAACACACACCATACACACTACAATGTCAGCACACTCTCAACCATGTGCATGCACACATTCTGTGCTGAACACACACCATACACACTACAATGTCAGCACACTCACAACCATGTGCATGCACACATTCTGTGCTGAACACACACCATACACACTACAATGTCAGCACACTCACAACCATGTGCATGCACACATTCTGTGCTGAACACACACCATACACACTACAATGTCAGCACACTCACAACCATGTGCATGCACACATTCTGTGCTGAACACACACCATACACACTACAATGTCAGCACACTCACAACCATGTGCATGCACACATTCTGTGCTGAACACACACCATACACACTACAATGTTAGCACACTCACAACCATGTGCATGCCCACATTCTGTGCTGAACACACACCATACACACTACAATGTCAGCACACTCACAACCATGTGCATGCACACATTCTGTGCTGAACACACACCATACACACTACAATGTCAGCACACTCACAACCATGTGCATGCACACATTCTGTGCTGAACACACACCATACACACAACATTGTCTCAGGACACACACACATAACACGACCGTTGATTCACCCTGCACTCACAGAGTGTAACAGTCCCAGTAGTCTCACCTTGGTCTCTAATGGACAGGAGGTGTGAGGGTCGACGGGAAGGTGTAAAACCCTAATCGAGGAGTTTGAATAGACTCAGTAAATAGACTGCATGGTGACAGCTTAGAGAGAGGGAAGTGTGTAGGTGTAAAGGGTGCCACACGTGTACCAACACACACACACACACACACACACACACACACACACACACACACACACACACACACACACCACCTACTCGCCTGATTAATAACTGTGGAACTAAAGGGCATACCACACCTTTATAAGCACAGACAAAGTTCATCATGTTCCTGCCAAACTTAATATCACACGTCTCTTTAGACCCATGAGGGGTCAACTCATCATTAAATTACCTTTCACCTTTGAACCTTTGCCCCTGTTATTTATCACCAGCACAGCATGGTCTCACCTCTGGCAACATCCCAGCACCACCTCTTTGCCGTCTAACCTCTATCCACCTCAGCTATCATTCTGACTAGAGAGGACCTGAAAAATCTACGGACAGTCACAGGAAGTCATGTGACTGTCTGTAGCAGCTGACATGGGGGACGCAGTGACACCCCCGCCCCCCCTCCATAGTGACCACCTGTCCAATCCGCTCCATTCTGTTCTGTTTCATTAAGCGACCAGAGCACAGGAGCCTGGAGTAATGTCAGGGACAGCATTCATTTCCAACTGCCTCTTAGCTAGTCTAGGTTAAAGTGGTGGAATGCACCTGTAGGCTAAACAGATAAAACATCACCAAACAGGAATTGTATTATCTGTCTACATGGTCTGTGTTAGTAGGAAATGCACCAGCCGCCTACTTTTCACAGCAGATTTTGGTTTGTGGCTGCCCTGTGCTCAGTCAGATAGGTCACTTAGCTCTTGGCTCTTGGTTGTGTTTGGGAAGTCCAGTGAAATTATGTGTCCAGGTGGTAATCCTGCTGTCCACCAGATTGTCCAATCACAATGCCCTCTCACAATGCCCCGATCAATGGCCCTGAAGCACTAGGCTGCTGTCCAGTCAGAATGCCCTGACTAATGTCCCTGGAGCACCAGCCTGCTGTCCAATCAGAATGTGCTAACTAATGGCCCTTTGGAGTGGAGGTCTGGAGGAGTTAAATAAAGGTTAAATAAAATAAATAAATAAATGAAGAGAGGCACAAGTCGCGCTCTGAGCTCCAGGGTTCTCCAGGGCTTAGGCCAGTTCCAATGTTACCACAGCCCCCCCTGGACAGGACTGTGTAGCGGAAGCCCCCCATCTGCCTGGCCCATGCCAGCTAGGGTCTCTGGGCCTGTAGTCCCATAGAGCTGGGCCCCTAAACTCCAGCTGGCTGTCTCTCCTCTCTCCCCCCAGGACATGAAGGATAGCACAGTGGAGCGGAAGCAAGCTGTCATCCTTCACTCAGTCTAAGTCCTTGTCCCATGTCCTCCCTCTCACAGCCCTTAGTTCCTGACTGTCCCATTACCCTAACACAAGCCTCTTCAGTCCGTGTCTCATTCTGCTTCCCTCATTCCAGTGCTCCAACACTAAGTTCAATATCTTCATTGTCCTGTGTCTGTGTGTTTGTGTCTGTAACAGGTGAAGTGTGACCAGTACTGGCCCAGTCGGGGTACAGAGACTTATGGTATGATCCAGGTGACCATGTTGGACACTGTGGAGCTGGCTACCTACAGCGTACGCACCTTCGCCCTCTATAAGGTAAGGAATAGCATGTACTGTATTCCAAAAATGACCAGCTCTTGACCAGCTGGAGGGCAATGATTCCAGGAATGTGTTCTCGAGCCATTATCAAATCTCATGCTAGCGAACATGTTGTAAATATGAATGTCTGTCAGAGAGACAACCCAGAATATGGCCACCAGTGTGTGTCTGTGGTGTTCTGAAAAGTTTTCTTTTCCCCTGCTCTACCAGAATGGCTCCAGTGAGAAGAGAGAGGTTCGTCAGTTCCAGTTCATGGCCTGGCCGGACCATGGAGTGCCTGAGTACCCCACCCCCACCCTGGCCTTCCTCCGCAGGGTCAAGTCCTGCAACCCCACAGATGCAGGACCCATGGTGGTGCACTGCAGGTAAACCCCATCTCAGACCTGCTTCAGAGATATGTTTGACCTGATGATGACCTAAGTATTGAAACAAACCATATGGGAGAATAGATTTCAGTGTTTGGGGTGTTTTTTAGTTTTTTTTGATGAACATATTATTTAGTCTCCAGTACCTGCTCAGGGAAGTCATATTGAGACTAAAGTTTTTTTGACAAATGAGCCCTATACAATAGAAAACAAGCACATACAAAAACTGTACATATTTGATGTACTGGAGGCAGCACTGCTGGGTAGCTGGCACAGCCACAAAGTCATCAAATCTGGTTTTAAACCTAACCCTAACCTAATTTTTACAATATAGCCACTGGCCCATCTAGTGGAAATCACTCAGCCCTGCCTCCAGGACAAGATTCCTCTCAATAAACATCAACCTTCCTTAGAAACATTGAATGTGCGCATGTAATCTCCAATGCCAGATTTGTGAGTTTTTCAGTGTAGTTACAGTCATTTCTGTCTGTGTCTGTAAGGCTCCACAGTTACCTGTCTCTCCCCACAGTGCTGGTGTAGGTCGGACCGGTTGCTTCATCGTGATCGAGGCCATGCTGGAGCGTATGAAGCATGAGAAGTCAGTGGATATCTACGGTCATGTGACGTGTATGAGAGCTCAGCGGAACTACATGGTGCAGACGGAGGACCAGTATGTCTTTATCCACGAGGCCCTGCTAGAGGCAGCCACCTGCGGTAACACAGAGGTCCCTGCACGCAACCTGTACGCACACATCCAGAAACTCACCCAGGTCACGCCCGGAGACACGGTCACTGCCATGGAGCTAGAGTTTAAGGTAGGTAGTAGCTGTCCTCCTGAACATAACAGTACAGTTCAGTTCTATGTTATAAACCTAGCTAGAAAAGTGTTGGACTGTTTGCACCTTTAGTACTAACAAGGGACTTGTGATTCCACTTGGACTCGCTCAGGCTTGGACTTGCTAGGGAGCTGGGATTCAACTTAGACTTGAGGTTAAGTGACTTGACTGGTACAGTTACTAATTGGAGCATTTAGTTAGAAGCAGTAGAACAGTTGTTGTTGTTGTTGGTGGTGGTGTCTCAGTCTGTACGATGCAGTGGGAGTAGGAAGTTAATGTTTGGGAGCATTTTCATCCTCACACTGTAACTCTGAAATGAATAGATTCTCCTAAGAGGGGCGTTCTGTTTCAGTGTTTCAGAGGCTTATCTTTTGGACTGGAGATGAGAGACTGAACTAGAGGGAGGGGGCCGTGGGAGGGAGAGTGAGACAGAGAGAAAGAGAGTGATCTAGTGAGGGAGGAGGGTTGAGACAGGCTGACCGTCTGACAGTCTGTAGATAAAGCCTCAATGGGTTGGAGAGCTGATGCATCCTGGGATTGGGCCTACACCACTGGGCTCCAGCAACTCTATTGGACCCCATCACATACTCACTATCTGCGTCCCAAAATGGCAACATGTTCCCTATATAGTGCACTACTTTTGACCAGGACCCACAGGACCCATAGGGCAATTTGGGACGCCTCCCGCCATAGGAACACAGCTCTAACCAGCCTCCTCCTCGGAGACACGCCGCCACAACCCAAATGATGTGGGTCAAACTTGTCCGTAGCAAGTATAATTAGGTTTTGATGCTTCACTCCACTGGCAGTTCTGAAACTGACACTTTGCTTTCTTTCTACTGACAGAGTATAATATTAGGACACCATCAGCAGTGCCAGCAAAAAAAACTCACCCTCCCCCTCTCATTTGGGAGAAGATAGTTTTTCAGTTTTCAAAGTCTTGTTTGGTTTTAGTTTATTTCGTCGCAGTGGCATGGTTACAGTCAGCTTGTGTATCTATCTTCACAGCCGTCCCGAATGTTGTGTGGGAGTGTTTTTTGACTCTCTGACGTCTCTGTTCGTGGCTGTGCTGTCGACACTAGTTTTTATGGAGAGAGAGAGATGTTGTCGGCGTCAGCAGGTTGTTAATTGAAGCTGTAGAACAAAGGGGCTCAGCTCAAAGCTCATAATTGTCATGCATCAATTAGAGTGTTAGCCCCCCAACCCCGTGCCCTCTGACATTCCTGCTCACACACAGCAATGCTAGGCTGGCTGGGATCCCCAGCTTTAGCATTTTGAAGAGACAGGGGCTAGATAGAAGGGAAGGAAGGTGGGCGTTACTAAAAGCTGTGGCAACAGTCATCTTCAGGTTAGAGGCATAGAAATATAATTACTAGAATGGGAAAAAGACTCGCACTTTCATGGGTGCAGTCAATTTTAGTATTTATATTTCTATGTTTATGGGTTGATGTTTCTTTACAATAGCACACAGTTCTTTAATCTGATCCAAGATTGTATCTTTAATCTGTCCATTCCTCTTCCCTTCCTTCTCCAGAAACTGGCCAACTCCAAAGCACATACCTCAAGATTCATCAGTGCCAACCTGCCCTGTAACAAGTTCAAGAACCGGCTGGTGAACATCATGCCTTTTGAGTCCACCCGCGTGAGTCTGCAGCCTATCAGAGGAGTGGAGGGCTCCGACTACATCAATGCCAGCTTCATCGACGGATACAGGTAAGATAGAGGGGGATGAGGAGAGAAGGAACGATGATAGGAGATGAGGGGAGTGGAGGGGCGAAGAGGATAGGGAGAGAAGAAAGGAGGGGAGAGCAGAGGAGGAGGGGAGGAGGGGTCGAGGTTGAGGGGAAGAGGAGATAGAAAAGGTGGGAAAAGGTAGACGGGTGAGGTAGGGGAGGAGAGGGGAGAAGAGAAGAGGATTTTCAGACTCGGACTGTGAGAAAACAAGACATTACATATTCTGAAGACTAGAATAAGTGAGATGTGGTGATGGTGGGAATGGAGAAGAGGACATAGAAATAGAGAAGAGAGAATCCATCCTGCAGACACAGCTCCTCTAATGAGTGAGGAGGTGGACCTTTCCTGCAGCGACTGACAGCAGTAAATTATGGTGTGAAATGGAGGCCAGTATTTTCCTGCCTCTCTTGCCTTAGTCTTGTCAGTTGTCAGGGCAAATTGGTTGTATTGGCAGTACTGTCCATTCCTTCTCACACTCCTCCTGTGGTAAATAAATAGTCTGATTGTGACAGGTGACAAACCCCTCCTCGGAGAGGAATAGAGTGATTACCTATTGTGATAGCTCTGTTTATGTCTGCTGATACCCACAATCCTTTACTCTAGAACTGTCCATCCTTGGGAATCTGCCCAGCAACACTCAATGGAAGATGTACGGTTCTAAAAAAATGAAATTTTCTATGAATTTAAAGACATTTGTTCATATTTGGAGAAAGGATATTGAAAAGGAGCACCTATTGTTTTCAGAGTTACAGTGCATTCGGAAAGTATTCAGACCCCTTGACTTTCTCCACATTTTGTTACGTTACAGCCTTATTCTAAAATTGATTAAATAGTTTTTTCCCCCTCATCAATACATACAATAACCCATAATGACAAAGCAAAAACTGAAATATCACATTTACATAAGTATTCAAACCCTTTACTCAGTACTTTGTTGAAGCACCTTTGGCAGCGATTACAGCCTTAAGTCTTCTTGGGTATGTTGCTACAAGCTTGACACACCTGTATTTGGGGAGTTTCTCCCATTCTTCTCTGCAGATGCACAGCTATTTTCAGGTCTCTCCAGAGATGTTTGATTGGGATCGAGTCCGGGCTCTGGCTGGGCCACTCAAGGACATTCAGAGACTTCCCGAAGCCACTCCTGCGTTGTCTTGGCTGTGTGCTTAGGGTCATTGTCCTGTTGGAAGGTGAGCCTTTGCCGTAGTCTGAGGTACTGAGCACTCTGGAGCAGGTTTTCACCAAGGATCTCTCTGTACTTTCCTCCGTTCATCTATCCCTCGATCCTGACTAGTCTCCCAGTCCCTGCCGCTGAAAAACATCCCTTGCTTCACTGTAGGGATGGTGCTAGATATCCTCCGGGTGTGTTACTTGTCATTTAGACCAAAGAGTTCAATCTTGGTTTCATCAGACCAGAGAATCTTGTTTCTCATGGTCTGAGTCCTTTAGGTGCCTTTTGGCAAACTCCAAGCGGGCTGTCATGTGCCTTTTACTGAGTAGTGTCGTCCGTCTGGCCACTCTACCATAAAGGCCTGATTGGTGGACTGCTGCAGAGTCCTTCTGGAAGGTTCTCCCTTCTCCACAGAGGAACTCTGGAGCTCTGTCAGAGTGACCATCGGGTTCTTGGCCACCTCCCTGACCAAGGCCCTTCTTTCCCGATTGCTCAGTTTGGCCGGGCGGCCAGCTCTAGGAAGAGTCTTGTTGGTTCCAAACTTCTTCCATTTAAGAATGATTGAGGCCACTGTGTTCTTGGGGACCTTCAATGCTGCAGACATTTTTTGGTACTCTTCCCCAGATCTGTGCCTCGACACAATCCTGTCTCGGAGCTCTACGGTCAATTCCTCCCAATTCCTCATGGCTTGTTTTTTGTTCTGACATGCATTGTCAACTGTGGGACCTTATATAGACAGATGTGTGCCTTTCCAAATCATGTCCAATCAATTGAATTTACCACAGGTGGACTCCAATCAAGTTGTAGAAACATCTTGAAGATGATCAATGGAAACATAATGCACCTGAGCTCAAATTTCGAATCTCATAGCAAATACATTTTCATTATGGGGTAACGTTATTGTGTATAGATTGATGAGGATTTTTTCTAATTGAATCCATTGTAGAATAAGGCTGTAACGTAACAAAATGTGGAAAAGGGGAATGGGGTTGAATACTTGCTGAATGCACTAGATGTGTGAGTGTGTGTGTTCTTGCATTCGGGAGGTGCTTGGGAACTCCCGTTCAGTTACTGTCCCATTTCCAATTAGTACCTAATCAGAGAGGTCCCATAGAGCCGTCTCCTTTATGGAAGTATAAACACTGTAATTGGCTATAATGCACAATGCTACAACACACTAATGACTGACAGAATGAATAAGAGCTTTTTTAAGTATTTTCTTTTTGGTGGGGGGGATTCATTGATGTGGTTTTCTGTTCCGATTTCCTCCTCATACTCCACACACACACACACACACACACACACACACACACACACACACACACACACACACACACACACACACACACACACACACACACACACTTCTCCTCCTGTGTGCTTAATGAAGTCCCTGGGGCTGCCCCACCTGAGGGAGGGAAGGAAGGAAGGGGGGTGTAATTCCTCTTTAATTCCTGTAGTGGTAATTAAAAGTGAATTAAGACATCGAGAGGTGTTAGTTTGCATCCCAAATGGCACCCTAGGGCATATACAGTGCACTAGTTTTGACCAAGCCCCATAGGGTCCTGGTCAAAATAGTGCACTTTATAGGAAATAGGAGGCCATTTGGGGTGCTGACTTTCTCTCCTGGCTCATAGTGAGATGTTAGTGTTCTCTCTCCCGGCAGGCAGGCATCACATCTTTAAAGTGCCAGAGGGGATTAGGATGGTTTAGATGAAGAAGGGGAGGATAATGATGATGATGCAATGATGATGATGTCATACTGGTTAGGTGTTTCCAGTATTTTGATATCCTGAGGTGGTCATTCCACTCTTGCTCAACAGCCATTTTACACTAACAATTGTATTTATTTAACTCTAAACATGCATATGTCTGGATAAGTGTCTCGGTAGAGCAATGATCTCTATGGCTGACCTTGAGCCTTGCCTGTTAATTTGCAGGCATGCTTATTGCCATTGTCAAAGCAGAACACTCAAACTATAATAAGCTGTAAGAAACTGAATCTCCATGCAGCATGAGTCAAACCCATCAACTGTGAGAGACTCTTTGAACAGGGTGCTGAGGCATGGCTCACTTACTAGTTATCACGTAGAAAAGATAGATGGAACTCAGAGTTCCAGCAGCAGCCCCTTCTTACACTGCACGTGTGTGTGTGTGTGTGCATGCCTGCGTGCGTCTAGCTGTACTTGGCCGTGCGTGTGCTAGTGCGTCTGGACCTAGGAATATGTGTGTCTTGGGCTGGACTGGGCTGGCTCTCACATGTTTGTAGGGATGACAGAAACAGAATCACATTGACACACATCTCTCTCACGGCTTCACACTGCCCTCTAATGTTGATCTAGTAGAAAGGGACCCCAGCCGCAACGCTGCGGTCTTCTCACTGGCTTGAATAGAGTAGACACTTAATCTGTCAGCAGTATAACGTAATGAAAATACACCAAGCCCAGCCTCCAATAACAGCACAAGGGCCTCTCAGATGACAGTAGGACCACTCAGGACTCGACATGGATACTGTAGGTTAATGGGGATGTTTTGAAATGTAACTTATATCCCTTGACGTTATAACGTTATCCTCACCCTGTCATATACTGTGTCCCTGTTACATGACGTTTATTGTGTCGCTATGAACTCTATTTTATGGGGATGTATTGAAGTGTGTATCCAGTGTTATGGTGTTATCCTCACATGTCCTTGTGTCCCCAGGCAGCAGAAGGCCTACATGGCCACCCAGGGGCCGCTAGCAGAGACCACAGAGGACTTCTGGAGGATGCTGTGGGAACACAACTCTACCATCGTAGTCATGCTTACTAAACTCAGAGAGATGGGAAGAGTGAGTGGCATTGATACAGTATACACGTACACACACAAGTACACTCACACAAGTACACACACACACACTCAAGTACACACACACACGCAAGTACACACATGCAAGTACACACACACACACGCAGTCACACACACACACCAGTCATGCCATGGAGAGTGTTGTGGTGCGATAGATTTTGACTATATCATTGTGTCTGTCTGTCTCTTAGGAAAAGTGTCATCAGTACTGGCCAGCTGAGCGTTCTGCCAGGTACCAGTACTTTGTAGTGGACCCCATGGCTGAGTACAACATGCCTCAGTACATCCTCAGAGAGTTCAAGGTGACAGACGCCAGGGTATGTCCATCTCTCCATCCATCCTCCCTCTGCTCCCTAGTAACCTTTTTCTCTCTGCTTTACGTAGGGGGTTAACCGGAATGCTAAGTTTATTTTCCTAATTGAATAATGCTGCAAAGGTGAGGAAAATAACAGGGGTGGTGTTTTTCAACCCACACATGGAGCTGTGGCTGTGTTGCATATAGAAATACAATCTGCTCTTTACAGCACATACATAAATCAAATGTATTTATAAAGCCCTTACATCAGCTGATGTCACAAAGTGCTGCACAGAAACCCAGCCTAAAACCCCAAACAGCAAGCAATGCAGGTGTAGAAGCACGGTGGCTAGGAAAAACTCCCTAGAAAAGCCGGAACATAGGAAGAAACCTAGAGAGGAACCAGGCTATGAGGGGTGGCCAGTCCTCTTCTGGCTGTGCCGGGTGGAGATTATAACAGAACATGACCAAGATGTTCAAATTTTCATAGATGACCAGCAGGGTCAAACAATAATAATCACAGTGGTTGTAGAGGGTGCAACAGGTCAGCATCTCAGGAGTAAATGTCAGTTGGCTTTTCATAGCCGATCATTCACAGTATCTCTACCGCTCCTGCTGTCTCTGGAGAGTTGAAAACAGCAGGTCTGGGACAAGGTAGCACGTCCGGTGAACAGGTCAGGGTTCCATAGCCTCAGGCAGAACAGATGAAACTGGAGCAGCAGTACCACCAGGTGGACTGGGGACAGCAAGGAGTCATCCGGCTAGGTAGTCCTGAGGCATGGTCCTTGGGCTCAGGTCCTCCGAGAGAAAGAGAGAGAGAATTAGAGAGAGCATACTTAAATTCACACAGGACAGCGGATAAGACAGGAGAAATACTCCAGATATAACAGACTGACCCTAGCCCCCCGACACATAAACTATTGCAGCATAAGTACTGGAGTGTGTAGAACACACTGTAGAAAAAATACTCGTAGCATTACTCCAATTATGCATTTATAATGCTTTATAAAGTGTCATCAGCATGTATTAGCCTTTATAATGTTTTATAATAAAGCTTAGAGAAATTACTCACTTTATGTCCCTCATCCACCACTCACCACCACTCAGGATGGCCAGTCTAGGACCATTCGGCAGTTCCAGTTCACTGATTGGCCAGAACAAGGGGTGCCAAAAACTGGAGAGGGCTTCATTGACTTCATTGGTCAAGTGCATAAAACCAAGGAGCAGTTTGGCCAGGATGGACCAATCTCTGCGCACTGCAGGTAAGAAAAACTGATGACATCAACACATAGTTGATGACAGAGCGTTTTTTTGTGTGTGTGTGTGTGTGTGTGTGTGTGTGTGTGTGTGTGTGTGTGTGGTGTGTGTGGTGTGTGTGTGGATGTGTATAGGTGTATAGGTGTGTGTGTGCTTGAGTGTATGCTTGTACTGTGTGTGTGTGTGTGTGTGTGTGTGTGTGTGTGTGTGTGTGTGTGTGTGTGTGTGTGTGTGTGTGTGTGTGTGTGTGTGTGTGTATAGTAGTAACTCTCCCTGCCCTGTTCCCCCACAGTGCTGGTGTTGGGCGGACTGGTGTGTTCATCACCCTGAGTATCGTGCTGGAGAGGATGAGGTACGAGGGGGTGGTGGATCTCTTCCAGACTGTCAAGACACTGAGGACCCAGAGACCTGCCATGGTGCAGACAGAGGTACAGTACTGTCACACAGCTGTGGTGGGTGTCTGGGGAGACTGGTTAGCGAGGGGGTGGGAGGACAGATCCTCTCCTAGATAGAGGTATCTAAGCAAAGCAGGGATTCAGTTAAAATAGCTGGTTTATCCAATTGAAAGAGTAAGATTTCCAATGTATTCATTACACATAACAAATTATCTTAAAACAATTTCTTTGCATTGATACAAACACTCCCAGGAGATTATGGTACCATTATTATATTCTAGTAGATTTCACCCTGTTGACTGAGTCTGATGTTGTTCCCCTCTGTTCTCCTCCCAGGACCAGTACCAGTTGTGCTACAGGGCAGCTCTAGAGTACCTTGGAAGCTTTGACCACTATGCAACATAATAACCACTCCCAGAATGCACTGGGACTCCTGGGGTACAGGAGCGCCAGCCGTGTGTCCCTTCTGAGCTATATCCATACACTCCAGAAACTGCCGGAGGGGTGAAGGGAGAGGGGGAGGAAGAGAAGAAGAGGAGTGAGGAGGAGTGGGAGAGAGCACATGTCTGACTGGATGACCGTCAATCAGGTGGAGCAGTACTCCTGGACTTACTGCACAATAAACCTGCTTTAAAACCCTTCACTACTAAAAAATAACCTAAAAAGCTTCAGTATGCTTCATTCTGATGTCTCTATAGCTAATGCACATGCCATGAAAACACTATTTCTGCCTCCTCCACCTGCTTATATGGCAAACTTTATGTTTCTGCTTTTATTATGCATTAATATCATTACTATTACCCATTATAAATATGTTATTATTATTTAGAATTGGTTTTCTAATCATTTATACACTGGTTATTGTATGTCTTATTGGGTCTTATTTTAAAATCATTATTTGTATCTTTTTATTATTTTTTACACAAGGGACATGTATTTTAAACATGCTCCGAGTTATTATTAATACTGGAGACGTACGCATACTCAGCGCTGCTAATAATATTTTAATTTTTTTACCATAATTATAACATTCTAAAGTTCTCTATTCTCTGGTTGGTCGTATTCAGTGGGATATGGGGGACACAACTTTTATAAGTATTTTCACTTCCTGGTACTTTACAAAAACAATCTCCACAAAAAGAGATCAAACACATATACACCAGAGTTAGTGAACTACTATAAAATAAACCCATCTATGTTTATAAAAACTGAATAGATTATTCTTGATGATGTTTTATGAATAATCTACCATGTACAGATTCTGTTTACTGTGATTTTCTCAATGCCTGTCGCTCAAAGAGCTCCGGTCCAAACTCCAGACACAATGAAAGAAATAAAGAAAACTACCGGTACATGAAAAGGTGTTTGTCCTGTTACAGCACCCTTAGTTGCCCATGGGACTGAACCAAACCATCACTCCCAAAAGACACAGAGGAACTGGACCCTAGCTCTGTCTGCTCTGATCTGACAAGCTAGACCTGGTTTGGAGCAACAGATATACAGAACTTCACATCAGACTAATGTACAGCGCCCAACAACACCCCTCCTATGAGAAGTGTTTGAGTGACCAGACAGACAGTTATCCATCCCTGTATTTCTGATTACCCTGCTGATTCTGAACTATGATCTATGAATTGGACATGTCCATCTGCATACGACTGACCTAGTTCCCCATGACTGGCCATTTCCTGTAGAAACCTGACAACAACCCAGATTAACATCTCTTCTGACTGTCACTGACTCTACATCCATGGTATAACTGCTGTAATATACTGTATTATCTCCTCACTGTGCTACAGAAGGACATTATCCTGTAACACAAAGAAGCAGCATCAATGTACGGTGGAGGATCTCTACATTATAGTCAAGCGTTTTTCTCTTAAGTGAGGCTATAGGATTGCAAAGTGAGGTGAATTTGGATTGATTGGGCTCGGATGGACGGACTGCAAAAACAAGGATTTATTTCACTTTGTCTTCAAATAGTGCCGTAGGGGTTCAGTCTGTTGTATACACAATCTGTTTTCTATTTGTTCATAAAAAGGAGAGGGAAAAAATGTCGCAAAAACCTTGATGTTAATAAAGTTGAATAATTGTTTTTTTTTATATATATCATGTGGTGTTGTGTGTCTTTTTAAAAATATATTTGCATGTCACACACACACACACACATACACAGCCCCCACACAGCCCACACACATTGTACCCTCTCGTCCCTCAATCCCTCTATGATACTGCCAGTGGAACAGATGGTGGAAGATACCCCGCCAGCTAGGACCTCCTGTGTCCTTTGACTGCCTGAACACAGTGCTTCAGCCACTGTCCTGACAGAACCCCTGTCCTGACATAACCCCTGGAATATCAGTCACACAATGGCATACACTGCATTGTGTTTTATAGTAGGTAATATAATTGTGATCAGTAGGATGTTGCACATTGTTCGGACCTAATGGAATAACAATTTGACAAGTCAAGTGGCCGGAAATTTACATGTACTGTATAATAAAATAATTGCCCTAAGGGATGAAGCAACATCATGCTGGCATTCAACACCATTGCTGGCCATTTTAACATCATATTGCAAAAGATGATACACTATGACTTTCACCGTTTTGAAGTATAACATTTGTGCTGAAGAAAACGTGGTATTTGTAAAGAGAAATGGGATAGTGAGATGGGGAAGGCAAGTGATAATTTAACCATTTTTTTTAAAGAGCATAATGTATTAATAAGGCTACAGTTTGCATATTAGGGCCTGAGTAGTATAATAAGGCGGAGTCATGGCAAAATACTGCATTTTGATTAGTCTCGGTAGCGCGTGGGACACGCCCTCCTTCATCCTTGTAAACAAACACATTGAGCATGCGTACGACACTGGGGTAATGGAGGTCTATCTTCCTTGACCACGGTGATTTGTTAACAAATCGTCTTCTGCTTTTAAAGATTTGGAGCGAGCATTCAGTCATTACTTGGTCGGCTTTTGTAAGTTAATATTTGAAACATCAAAACTTGTGTGCTTTTAAGTAACGTATGTTGCTGGAATAGTTGCGCTTGCAATTAACGTTAGCGAGCTACACTGACATTAGCAAGCTAGCCTACTTGCTTCTCAAAGGTGTCTCTGTTCCGTTATCTTTAACATATTTGCATAACATGGCATGATCGTACGTTATTACTTTACCATTGCTATACATGAATAACTAAAGTAGATAGAGGTATGATACAGTCAGGTTTGTCAGGCATCTTGATAGCTAAAAAGCTAACGCTATATGTTTTCCAGGAGTTAACTGACACTGGGCCCGGTCCTTAAATGACTTGGAATTCAACCAATCACAAATGTAGGAAGAACTTTAATGAGAGTGTCGTCCAATCACAATCAGCAGGTGGGCAGGAACTTGTCAAAAACCTAGCGCTAGCTGGCTAGAGTAGCATTAGTATGCTATTAACTTTATGTTGTAATCTATTACGAAAAGTTCGACAACTAAGTTAGATAGCTTCTAATGGTCTAATGGTGATATTTAGAATTAGATTGGGTTACCGGACATCAATAAGCGAAGCAACGTTGGCTAACTGTCCGATTGAATTTGACTTTTGTTGTTGATATTTTATCCAGCTGCCAGCTAACTGTTGATATTAGCTAGCTATAGTCTGAAGTAATTACGACGACATTCCATAGCCCCTCAGTCCCACAAAACATGTATATATTGTTCTGTATTTTTCTGTGTTGTGTTTACAGTAGTTATCTTTGTAGGATGAACTTTGTGCTTTAATAACTATAGGGGGCGACAGGTGTTCGTCTGTACCAAAACGATTTAGGCAAGTTTTGAATCTTTCTAAAACATCTGTTTGTGTTATTTGTCAACTGCACCACACACAGGCCTATTATAAGTAGTTGCAACAGGTTCTATGTGATGCAACGTTTTAGAGAAATTATTAAACAGACATCTGATCAAAACAAATGTGTTCTCTTGTCCAGTGTTTGCAGATCAGAGCAACTCTTCTTTGAGGATGGCGACAGACACTGCGTCCCAGCAGACTCCTGGCTCCAGGATTATGACCTTTCACCCTACCAAGGAAGAGTTTAAGGACTTCAGCCGTTACATCGCCTACATGGAGTCACAGGGAGCACACCTAGCTGGAATGGCTAAGGTGTGTGTTTTTGCATCTACTTTTCAGAAGATCATAAGCATTTATTCCCCTGATCTACATCCTGTTTTGAGAAAAGTAGAAGGTGCCCAAACAACATCAGACGAGGTGTAACCAAATATCTATAGGCCTGTCTATATCCTGTTCTAAGAAAAATGCACTCTGTATAAAGACTAACTCAATCCTATGTTTGATATGTATTTTCCAGGTTATTCCACCGAAAGACTGGAAGCCTAGACATACTTATGATGACATAGATGACCTGGTGATCCCTGCTCCTATACAGCAGGTGGTGACTGGCCAGTCAGGTCTCTTCACACAGTACAACATCCAGAAGAAACCCATGACTGTCCGAGAGTTCCGCAAGACTGCCAACACAGACAAGTGAGCCCTCGTACTGTTATGGGCAATCCCACGGTAACGGAGTAATAATGAGACTTGGATTTGTCACTTTAAAATGTATGCCAAACCATACAGCTCTATGCACAAGGACTACTTTTAACCATTTCCACTGACATTTTTACAAAAACACATTTACTTGAAGAACAGTGCATATGCAAATTTGGTAACATAATGACTGTTTGTGCTGTCAACTTTCCATATGCACTCTTCTTCAAATAAATGGAAATGATTGTAACATAGGTATACATGGTTACATGGTTGTAACTGGCTATAGTTCTAAAATCACTGCAACATGTCATTTGTTTTGATTGTCACATCTAATCATCCGTTGTCATTGTAGGTTCTGTAATCCCCGCTATGTGGATTTTGAGGAGCTGGAGAGAAAGTTCTGGAAGAACCTGACTTTTAACCCGCCTCTCTATGGAGCAGATATCAACGGAACCCTCTACGACCCAGTGAGTTATTCCTATCATCACCCACTGTCGGGTTCGCCTAACAACCTACTGTTGAAATGTCAATGTCTCTGCTTACCCTCACCAACATTTTCTCTGCTCCATCTCTAGGATGTGACAGAGTGGAACATTGGTCATCTGAACACTATCCTGGACACTGTGGAGAGGGAGAGTGGGATCAAGATAAAGGGAGTGAACACTCCTTACCTGTATTTTGGCATGTGGAAAAGCACCTTTGCCTGGCACACTGAAGATATGGATCTCTACAGCATCAACTACCTGCACTTTGGAGAGCCCAAGTCCTGGTAAACTGTTGACGTATTTTGCACAGATAAAAAAAGAAAACACACGGTTCAGTGCAGTGAAGTTATACCAAGAGATATTAACATGTGTCTATTTTACAGATTTACAAATGGAGTGTCTGTCATTGGGTTGTTATTGTACGTAGTACCCAACACTAGCGTTTTGTCCAAAAGTTGTACTTGTACATCAAGCTGCTTCATGCTACAGAAACAGGAGATTGGCCCCTACCCTATGGGCCGCTCAGGCTAGGACAAGCCTTACTTGATTTACTTACTTACCTAACACAGCATCTTGACTACCATTTACATCATTACTCTTGTCTCTCTGCAGGTATGTAGTTCCCCCTGAACATGGGAAGAGATTGGAACGTCTTGCTAAAGGTAAGTGGAGCAGAGGAGGCAGGCTGGAATATAATAAATGGAATGGAGTCAAACGTGGTTTCCATGTGTTTGATACCGTTCCATTTATTCCATTCCAGCCATTACAATGATCCTGTCCATCACTATGGTGGAAAGGAATTTCCTAATTGATCCTCATTCCTCTTCGGAGTTTCCTCTATTTGTATTTAGCACCTGTGCGTTAAAAAAAAATGACATGTAGATGTATGCCCCTGGAAGACCCCACCACCGCTAACTCTTCCAATGCTGCTGAAAAAAAAACTCTGCTCATTGATTATCGACATTCTTCTTATCAACACAATATCAGACAGGGATCAGCAGAATTCCTAATGTCTTTGATTCCTGTTCATGCAGGGTTCTTTCCTGGGAGTGCTCAGAGCTGTGAAGCTTTCCTGCGGCATAAGATGACTCTTATCTCACCCTCCATCCTGAAGAAATATGGCATACCGTTTGAAAAGGTGACCGCTCTTCAATGGCAACATGTTATCAAATTTCCCAACCTTTCACAGAGTTGGGATACAGCAATAAAATACAAAGCTGTGGGTCTGACTATGTGTCTGTTGTGTGCTTAGATAACCCAGGAGGCAGGCCAGTTCATAGTGACCTTCCCATTTGGTTACCACGCTGGTTTCAACCACGGCTTCAACTGTGCTGAATCCACTAACTTTGCCACACAGCGATGGATCGATTATGGCAAAATAGCCACACTGGTATGTACAACTAAATGAATTTACACATAGTATGCATGAAACCAAGTCATTTATTTAGTGTGATCTGTGATTGGTCTTGTGTTACTCAGTTTGTATGGTCATGGGTACAATTCCCGCAGGGATCACATACTAAAATGTATGCACTCATACCTTAAGTTGCTTTGGATAAAATTGGTAAATGGCATTTATTATAAAATATACTCATGACCAATCCCTATCCTCCCTCCCCCAGTGCTCATGTCGTAAGGACATGGTGAAGATCTCCATGGAGATCTTTGTGAGGAAATTCCAACCAGACCGCTACAAGGCCTGGCAGGCAGGGAAGGACAACACTCCTATTGACCACTCCAAGCCCACGCCAGAGGCTGCTGACTTCCTGAAGACAGGGGAGCCTGGGAAGGAGGGTCCAAGCCGCAGCGAGGCCCCTGACCAGGAGAATACCCCATGCACCACCACTCAGGAGGAGAAGAGGTCCATGCTTTACTGTAGTGTAGTATTGTCTCTAGCTGGTGTAACTTCATATACACTGAGTGTACAAAACATTAAAAACACCTTCCTATTATTGTGTTCCACCCCTTTTTGCCCTGAGAACAGTCTCAATTCGTCAGGGCATGGACTCTAGAAGGTGTCAAAAGCATTCCACAGGGATGCTTGCCCATTTTGACTTCAATGCTTCCCACAGTTGTGTCAAGTTAGCTGGATGTTCTTTGGGTGGTGGACCATTCTTGATACATTCAGGAAACTGTTGAGTGTGAAAAACCGCCAACTTTGCAGTTCTTGACACGCTCATACCGGTGCGCCTGGCACCTACCATACCCTGTTCAAAGGCACCTAAATCACACGTACACAATCCAAGTCTCAAGGCTTAAAAATCCTTCTTTAACCTGTCTCCTCAACTTCATCTACACAGAAGTGGATTTAAAATCAATAAGGGATCATAACTTTTACCTGGCCAGTCTGTCATTGAAAGAGCAGGTGTTCCTTATGTTTTGTACACTCTATATGTATATATTAAATTTGTGATTGCAACATCAATTTTTTAGTAATTATATATTCCCGGTAATTCTTGAAGAATATAACTTATAAACGCCTCAAGCTTAGTTCAACTGTCGTACCTTACTAATATAGGGTATAGGGTCAACATTGTTTAAGCTATCATTTTGATCTCATGTATGGTCAGTTCTTGCATCCATAGCTCTGTCTGGATTTGAGTGGTTACATTTCTCTCACCCCCATCCCTCAGCTGTTTACCAAATCAAGTGGCGAGGTGCCCGTTTTGTTGTTTTTTCTAATGCAGATTTGAGCAAGTTTCTCAAAAGAGGCTTATTGTATTTAAAAAAAGAATAATAATAATATTCACAGTTCCTCTCTCTGTCCTGTGCCAATGCAGCCCGAAGGTTGGGGAAAAGCGCCAGCGAGGAGGAGATGTGGAGGCAGCAGAGGATGGAGACACTGAGCAGGTTGATGAAGAGGAGGAGGAGGAGGAGAGAGAGGTGGACCAGAAGAAAGCAAAGCTTGGCCAGGAGGAGAAGGGACACAGTCTGGCACACAAAGGTACCCCAGTTCATCTTTGACCATGACACCAAAAAAATACTGCATATTGACTTGTTAGACTGTTAGCTAGGTTTCCATCCAATTGGTGCCAGATTTGAATTCAGATAGTCAAAATCTGCACAAAGAAAATATGTGCCATTTTCCCACCAGTGGTGTTTCCACCAAATTGACTTGCTGCTGATAAATGTCTGTGCATGATGATGTGATGCACACTAAATTGACTTTTGTATACAGAAAAAAAAATCAAAAGTGTGATGTGTTTCTATCGTATTTTCAGCTTTACTGATAGTTTTGCCACACAAGCTGTTGTCTACTCTGGTCTTGGCACCAGTACTCTAGCCAACAGCTCACATATATAGTGGGGGTATGCTAGTCTACATGAGGAGATTATTATGGCTATTATATCAATATTTGCACATAAAGGTGTTTCCACCAACATTTCTTACATTATTTATTTGACCGACACAAAAAGATCCCACCATGTCGAACGAACAAATTATCTTTCGGCATTAATACAATTGTACTGTCACTTCCTATTTCCGTCACACCTGGAAACTGTATAAGGTATGACTTCATCTGCATGAAAAACCACATTTCCATCCACAATTATGAGGGAGATCATTTAGACCAGTGGTATTCAGTTTTTGGGGACCCTATCTTTTTCCCCCAGGAATTTCTCGTGACCCCACCCCAAATCTGTAAATGTTATTTTTCAATTCATCTTTCTCAAAAATGTTTGTATATTGTCCCCTACAATAATTTGTACTCTTCCTTTTTAAATTTTTTGATTAGATACTTTTTGCTAACCCCACCTTTGTTCCTCGGCTTTGAATAACACTGATTTAGACAGTGCCTCCAGTTTTTCATGTTTGTTTATTTCAGTGCTAAAGGCAGAGGATGTTAAAAAAGAGCGAACAAAGCCACCACTCAACGCAAAGACCAACCGAAACACAAACGCCAGCCGAAAGCTAGCACTTCAGATGAAAGCCAAAATCTCTCTTAAATCCACTCCAATTAAGTCTCAGCCACAGACTAACAGTCAGTCAACCCAACCAGCGGCCCCAGAACCCTCCCCCCAGAGCTCAGAGAAGGCCGGCCCCAGTGAGGATGTGAAGCCTCCAGCCAGCAGCTCCAGCCCTTCCCACCCAGCCAGCAGCTCCAGCCCCATCCACCCAGCCAGCAGCTCCAGCCCTTCCCACACAGCCAGCAGCTCCAGCCCTTCCCACCCAGCCAGCAGCTCCAGCCCTTCCCACCCAGCCAGCAGCTCCAGCCCTTCCCACCCAGCCAGCAGCTCCAGCCCTTCCCACCCAGCCAGCAGCTCCAGCCCTTCCCACCCAGCCAGCAGCTCCAGCCCTTCCCACCCAGCCAGCAGCTCCAGCCCTTCCCACCCAGCCAGCAGCTCCAGTCCTTCCCACCCAGCCAGCAGCTCCAGCCCTTCCCACCCAGCCAGCAGCTCCAGCCCTTCCCACCCAGCCAGCAGCTCCAGCCCTTCCCACCCAGCCAGCAGCTCCAGCCCTTCCCACCCAGCCAGCAGCTCCAGCCCTTCCCACCTAGCCAGCAGCTCCAGCCCTGTCCACCAGCTCTTTCAGAGGACCCTGTGCCCTGCAGACGTGCTGCACGTCCACAGCTACGCCAAGGGAGACTACAGCGAGGGAGAGACCAGGGAGGGCAAGGAGGAGAGGAGGAACGATAGTAGTGATAGTGAAGGAGAGGAACTGGATGACAGCAAGGTGAGAGGAGTAGAGATGGAGAAGAGGAGTGGAGTCCAAACATCACACACCACTGAACCTCTGTCTGTAGGATTTGCTTTATCATGTTTGTTCTGAGGTCAGATATACTGTACTGTACATGTTCAATGAATCAGCGCTAATGATTCTGTTCCTAACCCCTTTTATTCCACCAGAGGGCAGAAAATGGAGAGGATGATGGCGCTGTGCCCAGAAAACAGGGGGCGTTGCCTTGTCACCAGCGTCTGATTAAAGACAACATGCGTGACGAGGGTGAGTTAAAATATCACTTCCTCACTCACGTAGGTTAGCCCCAGTTAGGCTTCCTTTTCCTAAGCAATGGATATGATGGCTTGTAGAAAAGCAGTGTCAGGCATGTTCCTTCATGGAATAGAAGCGATGATGTTGGCATACTTGATGGCATTATAGTAGTTTGTCTGTGTGTGTTTTCATAACTGTCTGTTTGGTTCCAATGGCTCAGGGGATTAAAACAAATAGCATGATGGATTTGATTTCCTTCATGTGCAACGGTCAATATCGACAGTTCTGTAAGTTGTTTGGAATATGGCATGTGCTAACGCTAAAATCTATTTATTTTGCTGTTGTTTTAAGAGCTGCCAGAGCAGCCCCCAGTAGATGAGGATGGGCTAGAGGGAGAGTCGTGGGCCAAGCCCCTGGCCCACCTGTGGCAGAACAGACCCCCCAACCTGAAGAAAGAGAAGGAGTACAACCGTTGCATGGGCCTCCAGGCCCCATACTGCTCTGTGTGCTCACTCTTCCAGGCATTCCAGCAGGTGAGGGAGGAGTGGACTGTGTGTGAGAGATCACCAGTGGCTGAGGAGAGAAGGAGACACTCAGCAGGGAATTTGGGAAGTTTGTCTTCTGAAAGTCTCTCAGTCATTCATCTGCAGGGGTTTCTTTGAGAGTGAACCTCCTGTTATGTGATTCAGTTCCCCCTTTCTTCACTTGTTTCTCAGGGGAGACGTTTTTTTAGTTTTAGTACGTTCCCCAATGCTCCTCTTCTCACTTCTGATATACTGTACAGTGATAGTTATTTCAGGTTTGTCTGCCCAGTCTAAGTAGCTGTTTTACTTTGTCCCTCCCTCTATCCATGGCTAGACTGGGTGTGCTGATGAAGGCAAACACAGAAAAGCATTTCTTTGAACAATTTGAATGAGAGTTATTTTCTGACGTGAACTTCTATTGTCCTCCCAAGAGTTGCTAAATATGATTGTTTCATTTCCAGGCGGAGTGTGCTGATGACGGTACGGACCCTCCAGTGGTGCTGCCTGGAGGCAGGCTGAGAACCAAGCCTCTGATCCCTGAGATGTGTTTCACCACCACCACGGAGCCAGAGGAGGGCGCTGAGGAGAAGGAACCTGCCCCTCCGGCCCCCACCACCCCTCACCTGGAGCCAGACGGCACCAGCCTGCTCATCAGCTGTTCCCACTGCAGCGTCCGCGTACACACCAGTCAGTACTACTACTTACCCAGCACGCCACCCCTTTTACCACTAGACCAGCTGGGCCTTTCAGCCTATAACTAACTACCCACTACACAATGTTGCCGGGCATCCTTTTAGCATACACATCAGATACACCCGCAAGGTGTGTAAACATAAGCACCAACACTTGATAAATAGTGCGTAAACAATTGTAAAAGATTAATTGCATGAATAAATATTTGTGAAAATATATCCATGTCAAAATAGTTATTTGTTTAGATAGTCAGGATATGTTTAGTATAATTCTACAAAGTCCTTATAAAGGTATAGCCCATTTTCGTTTCTCTTACAATAAAAGCATTACAGTGTAATGTGTAATACATTTTATCAATTTCATTTGTAGATCTGATTAAAGTAGTGCAGTTACAGCTTCTTCAAATTAGAAAGTAAAATATGATGATATAAGTAGCAAGGCGCTAGGTCGCAGTTGCAAATGAGAACTTGTTCTCAACTAGCCTACCTGGTTAAATAAAGGTGTTCTCAACTAGCCTACCTGGTTAAATAAAGGTGTTCTCAACTAGCCTACCTGGTTAAATAAAGGTGTTCTCAACTAGCCTACCTGGTTAAATAAAGGTGTTCTCAACTAGCCTACCTGGTTAAATAAAGGTGTTCTCAACTAGCCTACCTGGTTAAATAAAGGTGTTCTCAACTAGCCTACCTGGTTAAATAAAGGTGTTCTCAACTAGCCTACCTGGTTAAATAAAGGTGTTCTCAACTAGCCTACCTGGTTAAATAAAGGTGTTCTCAACTAGCCTACCTGGTTAAATAAAGGTGTTCTCAACTAGCCTACCTGGTTAAATAAAGGTGTTCTCAACTAGCCTACCTGGTTAAATAACAGTGAGAAATAACTAAATAAAAGGTCAAATGATTTGCCCTATTCCTAAACTAAACACCAAGGCTTTAGAAATGTGCATTAACTATAATATAGGATGAATTGCATAAATTAATATTTGTGGAAATATTTCCATGACAAGATATAAAAACAATAGTTATTTGTTTGGATAGAGGATATGTTTAGTATAATTCTACAACGTCTTATTGAAAATCTGATTTGGATTACAGACTCCATTGGTATGTTGTGTTGTGCAGAGGGCGACAGCTCCCGTCTCTGCTCAATGTTCTGAGCAAACTAGTCTTCTTTGCAATCAACTTGTCTGCCAGGGAAATTGGTGTGAAGTTGTCTATGGTCACATTTCTGCCTTTAGCCATGTAAGGCTGAACAAGTCTGTCGCTCACACGCTGGCCTGGTTTCATCTTTTCTATCTGTCTTCAACATCGTCGGCTAGCCAAAACCTTTGTTGGCCATGTATTGGGTAAAACGGCACCTAGCTTTGGTTGGGAACAGTTGCTCATCAACAGTTATTTTCTCTCCTGGCTTGTAACTGTTAAATTTATATTTTAGGTATCCCTATACTTGTGTTATTTCAGTGCTCTCACTCTGTTATTTGTGCACCTGTGCAGAATTTCCCCTCGTTGGACCGGGCAACTATGTACCGTGCAGATACGATGATGTAAATGTTGTTAAACTGGAACCTAGTCGTTATCATTTTAGAGTTAACAGTAACGAGCAATGCAATTCTTCGTAACACTTTTCCAGGTGTGTGAGACGACGGCGAATATCTCCGTCTGCACACGTATTGGTCTTATGTCATCAAAACGCAGGTGTCTCATAATCTCTCTGAAGTGCTTGCGTGGCATGGTCTCTGAAAAAGTCCACCACATAACTATCGGACCAAAATCACTCCACATCATACTCTTTCCACAGTATTCCCTGCGGACATACAAGAGTACAATAAATACTTTGAGGTCATCCATAGACTTGTCCCCACGTACTGTTTCCGACAGTACAATCTCTGATTGCTGCAACATCTGCATGTCACATAAACAAAGATCACTGTAGAGTGCACTGGCAATTAGTCTTTGTGTGAGGTGGAGGGCCTGCTCTCTCTGGGAGACTGTTCCTGTTGCCCTCTCCTCACTCTTTTCTACCCAAACTCGTGTCTCACGGTCTGTTGGCCCTGTTCTGCTTTTTTCTGTGGCGAGGCTCAGGCATCGGAGGCCTAAGCTCGAAGTCAACATCAGAATCGGATGAAACCCCTTCGTCAGCAACGTCGATTTCAAGCTCAATATCCGATTCGACTCCAGCTCAACTAAATTCTGCAGAATTTGCAATGCTACCAGTGCATCCATTTGTTTGGTTCGGCTATCCATTGTAAACTACACACAGCTACACACTACACACAGCTACACACTACACACAGCTACACACTACACACAGCTACACACTACACACAGCTACACACTACACACAGCTAACACACTACACACAGCTACACACTACACACAGCTAACACACTACACACAGCTAACACACTACACACAGCTAACACACTACACACAGCTACACACTACACACAGCTAACACACTACACACAGCTACACACTACACACAGCTAACACACTACACACAGCTAACACACTACACACAGCTACACACTACACACAGCTAACACACTACACACAGCTAACACACTACACACAGCTACACACTACACACAGCTACACACTACACACAGCTACACACTACACACAGCTAACACACTACACACAGCTACACACTACACACAGCTACACACTACACACAGCTAACACACTACACACAGCTACACACTACACACAGCTACACACTACACACAGCTACACACTACACACAGCTACACACTACACACAGCTACACACTACACACAGCTAACACACTACACACAGCTATACACTACACACAGCTAACACACTACACACAGCTAACACACTACACACAGCTAACACACTACACACAGCTACACACTACACACAGCTAACACACTACACACAGCTAACACACTACACACAGCTACACACTACACACAGCTAACACACTACACACAGCTAACACACTACACACAGCTACACACTACACACAGCTACACACTACACACAGCTACACACTACACACAGCTAACACACTACACACAGCTACACACTACACACAGCTGACACACTACACACAGCTACACACTACACACAGCTACACACTACACACAGCTAACACACTACACACAGCTAACACACTACACACAGCACACACTACACACTACACACAGCTAACACACAGCTAACACACTACACACAGCTAACACACTACACACAGATACACACTACACACAGCTAACACACTACACACAGCTAACACACTACACACAGCTAACACTACACACAGCTAACACTACACACAGCTAACACACTACACACAGCTAACACACTACACACAGCTAACACACTACACACAGCTAACACACTACACACAGCTAACACACTACACACAGCTAACACACTACACACAGCTACACACTACACACAGCTAACACACTACACACAGCTAACACACTACACACAGCTAACACACTACACACAGCTACACACTACACACAGCTAACACACTACACACAGCTACACACTACACACAGCTAACACACTACACACAGCTAACACACTACACACAGCTAACACACTACACACAGCTAACACACTACACACAGCTAACACACTACACACAGCTAACACACTACACACAGCTACACACTACACACAGCTACACACTACACACAGCTACACACTACACACAGCTACACACTACACACAGCTAACACACTACACACAGCTACACACTACACACAGCTAACACACTACACACAGCTAACACACTACACACAGCTACACACTACACACAGCTACACACTACACACAGCTAACACACTACACACAGCTACACACTACACACAGCTACACACTACACACAGCTACACACTACACACAGCTAACACACTACACACAGCTAACACACTACACACAGCTAACACACTACACACAGCTAACACACTACACACACTACACACACTACACACAGCTAACACACTACACACAGCTAACACACTACACACAGCTAACACACTACACACAGCTAACAGACTACACACAGCTAACACACTACACACAGCTACACACTACACACAGCTACACACTACACACAGCTAACACACTACACACAGCTAACACACTACACACAGCTAACACACTACACACAGCTACACACTACACACAGCTACACACTACACACAGCTAACACACTACACACAGCTAACACACTACACACAGCTAACACTACACACAGCTAACAGACTACACACAGCTAACACACTACACACAGCTACACACTACACACAGCTGACACACTACACACAGCTAACACACTACACACAGCTAACACACTACACACAGCTACACACTACACACAGCTAACACACTACACACAGCTAACACACTACACACAGCTAACACACTACACACAGCTACACACTACACACAGCTAACACACTACACACAGCTAACACACTACACACAGCTAACACACTACACACAGCTACACACTACACACAGCTAACACACTACACACAGCTAACACACTACACACAGCTAACACACTACACACAGCTACACACTACACACAGCTAACACACTACACACAGCTAACACACTACACACTACACACAGCTAACACACTACACACAGCTACACACTACACACAGCTAACACACTACACACAGCTACACACTACACACAGCTAACACACACACACACAGCTAACACACTACACACAGCTACACACTACACACAGCTAACACACTACACACAGCTAACACACTACACACAGCTAACACACTACACACAGCTAACACACTACACACAGCTAACACACTACACACAGCTAACACACTACACACAGCTAACACACTACACACAGCTAACACACTACACACAGCTACACACTACACACAGCTACACACTACACACAGCTAACACACTACACACAGCTAACACACTACACACAGCTACACACTACACACAGCTACACACTACACACAGCTAACACACTACACACAGCTAACACACTACACACAGCTACACACTACACACAGCTACACACTACACACAGCTACACACTACACACAGCTAACACACTACACACAGCTAACACACTACACACAGCTAACACACTACACACAGCTAACACACTACACACAGCTACACACTACACACAGCTAACACACTACACACAGCTAACACACTACACACAGCTAACACACTACACACAGCTAACACACTACACACAGCTACACACTACACACAGCTAACACACTACACACAGCTAACACACTAGCTAACACAGCTACACACTACACACAGCTACACACTACACACAGCCAACACACTACACACAGCTAACACACTACACACACACAGCTACACACTACACACAGCTACACACTACACACAGCTACACACTACACACAGCTAACACACTACACACAGCTAACACACTACACACAGCTACACACTACACACAGCTAACACACTACACACAGCTAACACACTACACACAGCTACACACTACACACAGCTAACACACTACACACAGCTAACACACTACACACAGCTAACACACTACACACAGCTACACACTACACACAGCTACACACTACACACAGCTAACACACTACACACAGCTACACACTACACACAGCTAACACACTACACACAGCTAACACACTACACACAGCTAACACACTACACACAGCTAACACACTACACACAGCTAACACACTACACACAGCTAACACACTACACACAGCTAACACACACTACACACACAGCTACACACTACACACAGCTAACACACTACACACAGCTAACACACTACACACAGCTAACACACTACACACAGCCAACACACTACACACAGCTAACACACTACACACAGCTAACACACTACACACAGCTAACACACTACACACAGCTACACACTACACACAGCTAACACACTACACACAGCTAACACAACACACTACACACAGCTAACACACTACACACAGCTAACACACTACACACAGCTAACACACTACACACAGCTAACACACTACACACAGCTAACACACTACACACAGCTAACACACTACACACAGCTACACACTACACACAGCTACACACTACACACAGCTACACACTACACACAGCTACACACTACACACAGCTACCACACTACACACAGCTACACACTACACACAGCTACACACTACACACAGCTACACTCTACACACAGCTAACACACTACACACAGCTACACACAGCTACACACTACACACAGCTACACACTACACACAGCTAACACACTACACACAGCTAACACACTACACACAGCTACACACAGCTACACACTACACACAGCTAACACACTACACACAGCTAACACACTACACACAGCTAACACACTACACACAGCTAACACACTACACACAGCTAACACACTACACACAGCTAACACACTACACACAGCTAACACACTACACACAGCTAACACACTACACACAGCTACATTACACTGCTGTTGTAAATGTAATCATCCTCTTTCACCCTCCTCATTCAGTTCATTCACATGCACAGTTATCATTATCTATCGCCCATTCATCCATTTACCACATTCATTCGGTAAGGATAGGGATGCGTGTGTACCAATGCCCTACAGCACATTTGCCTTGGCCCCTTAAGTTAGTAGTAGCTTTTTTTTTGTAAACATAAATCGTTTTTTGTTTGTGATTTAAAAGTTCAGACAAATGGACAATGTAAAACATAAATATTTAGGAAAAGTCTTGGACGTTGATATTGTTTTTGCAGATTTATTTACAAAATCAAACAACATTGGCCTAATGCGGTTCTAGTTAACCCCATCATTCCAGGTAAGAGCAGCACTCTACTTTTAGAAAGTTGAGGACTTAAGTGCAGACTGTTTCAACTCTAGAAGTAATTTAATTATCTCTGTCCACAACAGGGTTGAGATGCGCTATCAGTCATGCGAATGTGTGAATGCCTGTCAGTAAAGGAGTGTGCACACTGCAACCTATCCTCCCTTCTGGTTCATTGGCAACAACGTTTCAACCACTTAGGTAATGGTGTTTGTTTGGTTGTGTGTTTCCAGGCTGTTATGGCGTGGATCCAGAGAGTGTGACTAAGGACTGGAAGTGTGCTCGCTGTAAGGCCAATTCCATGACTGAGGTCAGTGTCTCCACAACACATCACCTCCTAATACAACACCTCCAAGTGGCTGTTCATTATGTCTGACCTCACCTGACCCAAGTATATGTTGCTGGCACTGACTGGCAGTAGTGTTTGCAAATGTTGCAGTAGTCTAAACTGTCATTAGATCTCTAAAAAAATTAAAATAAGTTTTATTTAACTAGGCAAGTCAGTTAAGAACAAATTCTTATTCACAATGACGGCCTACCCCGGCCAAACCCGGACGACGCTGGACCAATTATGCGCTGCCCTATGGGACTCCCAATCACGGCCGGTTGTGATACAGCCTGGATTCAAACCAGGGACTGTAGTGACGTCTCTTGCCATAAGAAGTAGTGCCTTAGACTGCTGTGCCACTTGGGAGTTTAGACTACGGCAGGTAGCCTAGTAGTTAGAGCGTTGGACCAGTAACCGAAAGGTTGCTGGATTCAATCCCTGAGCTGACAAGGTAAAAATCTGTCGTTCTGCCCCTGAACAAGGCAGTTAACCCACTGTTCCCCGGTAGGCCATCATTGTAAATAAGAATTTGTTCTTAACTGACTTGTCATGTTAAATCATGTTTATTTTTTGGGGGCATTAGATCTGGCAGTAGTGTTTGCAGTATTCTAAACTGGCATTAGATCTGGCAGTAGTGTTTGCAGTATTCTAAACTGGCATTAGATCTGGCAGTAGTGTTTGCAGTATTCTGAACAGGCATTAGATCTGGCAGTAGTGTTTGCAGTATTCTAAACTGGCATTAGATCTGGCAGTAGTGTTTGCAGTATTCTGAACGGGCATTAGATCTGGCAGTAGTGTTTGCAGTATTCTGAACGGGCATTAGATCTGGCAGTAGTGTTTGCAGTATTCTGAACGGGCATTAGATCTGGCAGTAGTGTTTGCAGTATTCTAAACTGGCATTAGATCTGGCAGTAGTGTTAGCAGTATTCTGAACGGGCATTAGATCTGGCAGTAGTGTTAGCAGTATTCTAAACTGGCATTAGATCTGGCAGTAGTATTTGCAGTATTCTTCTAATGATAAGTGACTGACTGGTACTGGTCGTCAGGTGACACACCTTGGCATTGGCTGTATGTACAGTACCAGTCAAATGTTTGGACACACCTACTCCTGGGTTTTTCTTGATTTTTACTATTTTCTACGTTGTAGAATAATAGTGAAGACATCAAAACTATGAAATGTCACTTGGAATCATGTAGTATCCAAAAAAGTGTCAAACAAAACAAAATATATTTTAGATTCTTCAAAGTAGCTTTGCACACTCTTGGCATTCTCTCAACCAAATTCACCTGGAATGCTTTTCCAACAGTCTTGAAGGAGTTTCCACATATGCTGAGCACTTGTTGGCTGCTTTTCCTTCACTCTGCGGTCCAACTCATCCCAAACCATCTCAATTGGGTTGAGGTTGGGTGATTGTGGAGGCCAGGTCATCTGATGCACACTCCATCACTCTCCATCTTGGTCAAATAGCTGTTACACAGCATGGAGGTGTGTTAGGTCATTGTCCTGTTGAAAAAAACAAATGATAGTCCCACTAAGCGCAAACCAGATGGGATGGCATATCGCTGCAGAATGATGTGGTAGCCATGCTGGTTAAGTCTGGTGTGTCAACTTTTGACTGGTACTTTGTTTACTTAACTGGGATTATGGTGGTTGACAGTTTGCTCTTCTTGCAGAGTTGCTGTTTGTGTTTGCTGAGGGGGGGTGCCTTGCAGAAAGCCAACAACAACAAGTAAGTCTTTGTGCCAGACAGATCCCCTTAGAGATCAGGGAGTGGGCTAGTCTAAATCACACACTGAACATTTACTGAGCTCTTCTCTTTATGTACTCTTTTGTTCACATAGTTGGATGTTCTTTTGAAATATATCTACTAGGTTTATAATCTACTCATGGTGTGGTGTCTGTGTATTTCCATGTTGTGTTGTAGGTGGGTCCATGTGCTGTGTGCAGTAGCAGTGTTGGAGGCTCGCTTTGTGAACATCACTGAGAGAAGCCCTGTGGATCTGAGTGGGATTCCTCTACAGAGGTTTAAACTGGTGAGTTCGACTCTTTAAATGTCTTGGGTATACCTTGGGTATACAGTATACCAGGGTATTTGGAAATACCGGTCACATCATTTTTCATTATGAAGCTTACGTGGTGTTTGTTTACAAGCACACAACAACGAGACCAGAACCTTGTGAGTCACTAACTGTTGTGCAGCACGCGTCCGGTGATCTAGTTTCACTATGGAATTCACAACTAAATGTTTGCCAGCTAGATATTTTATAACTATTACGGTAACTGTCTAAATTGCGCTAAATGCTCTGCGGTTGTGCATTGGGTTGGCTAACAAGCTACTAAATTAGCAATCTAGCTAAGTTGTTAGCTTCCCCCAAAATCAAGCTTTGCTTTGTAACAGCTGAGAATCACCTGCTGGATCAAGAGCCTTGCTGTCTAATGTGTGTTTTGTGCAGCAAACTGTGAGCAGCATTTTTGAGTTACTGTATAACTGTATGAGCTGGGATGTCTGTCCTGCAAATAGTTTGTCAGAGACTGTTTAAAATGTTCGTAATCCGCTGATTAGCATTTAGTTAGCATTCTCAATGGGATTTTACATGTACTTTGTAACCTTCGGATTACAAAGGCTGTGGGTAAAAAAAAAACAGTTCCCCTTGTGTTCAGTGACGCTATTACCGAATATCCCGGGATGGCACAAAGTCGGTATGAAGGTTTGACAATCTGGATACTGCCCAAGCCTTATGTCAACATTTGTTATGTGCTAAGGGATAGGACTCTGTCACTACCTCGCTCTCCAACCAAGGTGAACGAATAGAGGAGAACCTTTTCCAAGAACCTTTGAATAAAGGAGAGTGGCTGAATATCCTCTCCTCGGCATATTATGCCAAAGTAATATATTATTGGTTTTACCTGACATGGTTGGCACATCCACCTCTATGCATGTGACAGCAGTTATGCTTGCCGTCTACTACAAGGTTAGACTAGAGACTAGGGTATTAAGAGGATGTCCGGTGAGTTTGTGATTAATCCAGCCTCTACTGTATACAGTTTGACAGGATGTATAGGCCTAGTTTTCCCTGTGGGACTTCCTTTTCCTGTCTCTCTGAGCATGGTCCTATTGTTTTCTGTGCTGTGCAGAAATGTTACTACTGTAAGAAGCGGATGAAGAAGACATCCGGGTGCTGTGTGCAGTGTTCCCATGGCCGCTGTCCTACGGCCTACCACCCTACTTGTGCCCAGGCCGCTGGGATCCTCATGCAGCCAGACGAGTGGCCCTTTGTGGTCTACGTCACCTGCTGCCGGCACAAGGGCCCTATTCCGACAGAGGTATACATTGGTTGTACTTTACTTTATATTTAGGACTGTGTTTCAGAAAGGGGAAGCAAAACACCAGACAGTGGGGACTCTAAAGGCCTCAGTTATGGGACTTGGTTACATCATTCTGCCGATTCTTTATGTTATAGTTTCTAAGCATTCTACATATTCAGGGCTGTGCTCACAACAGTGTACTATATACTATAGTATATAGTGTACTATATAAACATGACTATGTTTTAGATTTCCCACTAGTATGCCCATGTACTTCCAGTCCAAAGAGGTTGATAGAGTTGTTATTTGATGTTAATCCGGATGGATAACTAATTTCTTCTCTCTCAGCGTAACAAAGCAGCCATGCATGAGCTCACCGTGGGAAGGAGGGTGATCTGTAAGCACAAAAATGGCCGCTACTACCAGTGTGACGTGGTGCAGCTGTCCAAGGAGACGTTCTATGAGGTCAACTTTGATGACGGCTCCTTCAGTGATAACCTCTTTCCCGAGGACATCGTGGTAAGAAGACAAACGTCTGTGTGTGTGAGAGTGGGTGTGGTGCCGAATTGTGGTCAGTAATTCATGTCAGGGTTTATAAGTAGGTCATAAGCTGTTTATTATTAGTTTATAGATTGCTTATACAATATGTACCACACATTGGTTAAAATTGTGTGATTGCTTTTTGGTGCTTGCCAAATAGTGAGTTTGTAGGATCGTATCTGATGGTTGTTTTCTATTGCCAGGGCCGGGACTGTGCCCAGATAGGCCCCCCTCCACAGGGAGAGATGGTGCAGGTCCGCTGGACAGATGGTCTGGTCTACGGGGCCAAGTTTGTGGCTGCTCACATCATCCAAATGTACCAGGTACTGCAACACTATTCGCACTCACCCTCAGCAACAAGGTAAGGTACCTTGATAGAGGTTATACAGTTTTACATCATATAGTGCTTTGCAGTCTAATTGATCTGCTCCATTTGTCCAGATTGTTACAAATCTTTAAAAAAAACTCATAGCAATACATTACAAGTCTGTGATGAAACCATTGTTTGCTTTTATGAGAGACATAAAATGTAGATATTTGTGCATTGATGGTGTTTGATGTAGGTGGAGTTTGAAGACGGGTCACAACTAACAGCCAAGAGAGATGATGTCTATACCCTGGATGAGGAGCTGCCTAAGAGAGTCAAGTCAAGACTGGTGAGTATACTGAGAGCTACCTGTGAGCTATCCAATATACTGACTCCAAAGTTGCTAACCTTAACTCTGTATCATCAACTTCTAACTTTCTCACTCTGATGTTATAATAAGGACTGCTGAGTATACTAAATTATACTGACTGAATCATTTTCTCCAGCATGTTTGTTAATGAGTCTTCTTCCTGTGGCAATGGACAATAAAGTAATCCTGTGTGTGCCTTGCCCCGGTCTATCTCCAGTCCAAGGCATCAGACATGCGTTTCGATGGGATCTTTGAGGACAAGGAGGCCATCCAGCAGTCGAAGAGGCAGAGAGTGATCAACTCACGGTACCGAGGGGACTACATTGAACCTGTGATCTACAGAGCCATCATGGAGTAGCCTGCCAACTACAGCATGCAGTAGCCTACTCTTCCAACAAACCACCAGCACTGATATTCCTGATCTGGACTTCTCACTTCACCTTCATTTATCCACTGACTGAGTGAGTGTAGCTCTGACTAAAGGACTTCCTCTGAAAATAACTTTCCAACCCCTAGTTTGGACTGTTTTCTTTTTTCTTACGTTCATCCCTTCATAATTTACAGCATTATGCGCCAGTTTCCCGGACACTGATTAAGCCTAGTCTTGGACTGAAAAGCCCTTTCATTGGATATGCTTTTTATGCTACGCTTAACCTGTCCAGGAAACCGGACCCAATTGTTATTACTTTTATGTTTTCTTTGACTGTGATCAAGGATTGAAGAACAGGCCACCTTCTCCACTCGGTATAGGTTATAGAAGCCGGGAAGGAACTGCCATCCATGTCACCTTTTATGCCATCCTGCTAGTGCCCAGTAGCTGTAACTCGTCTCTTGAATGGAAGCAATATTAGACCATGAATTTAGCTTCCAAACAAGATGTAGCTTTCTAATAATAATTAGTAACAATCCCCTCAATAGAACTGTGGCAGGAATGACTTCCTGAAGGGAGTGAAGCAGACAAGTTGCTGCCACTCATCCTCATTAACACTGATTACGGTGTTTTCTGACTTGCAATTTCACTGAATGTTGCCAGTTGTTCCTTTATGTACATCTATTTATTTTCCTATGTCGTTTTTTAAGGTGCTACTTGCACCTATGTTTGATTTTAAGGAGGTGCAATGCCATTTTAGTAACTAATATCACCTCCTCTTAGCAGAGTCACACTGTTGACTGCATTCCTAAACATTGTATTTTGTAGGAACGCGTTGAATATAGCTTTTTCCATTTTTAGAGTTGTTTTTTACCAGTGTATTTATTATACTGTGCTTGAAGAAAGTAACCTCTGCAATGCAGACAATTTGTCAGTTGCAATGGTGTAGAGGTTCTGGACTGATTCTGATCTATGTTCTATTTTTGCTATATAGATGAATTGGAAATAACCCATTCAGAATTGCTATGGGCGCTCCCTTTTTATCCAAGTTGGTTCTTTACTCTTTAAATGAACATTGTGCGTTGCACTTTTATTCAAGCCCATTTTGAGAGGACAGTTTAATAGTTGTGTGCTACCATTTGCTATTTTTGTAAAAAAAAAAAAAAAAACATTTTTTAAATAATATTGTACATTTTATAAGATCTTATGCATTGTGTCCCACCATGCTTCTCCACTCGGCCATGATCATCAACCATAATGCACTTATTAATTAAAGATAAGGTGGCCTTCAGATTGTCTGTTATATTCCTCTACACTGCTGTTATCTTGAGTATATGGATGCCACATTCGGGTAAGTTTCCCAGGTTTTCCAGAAATCCTGGTTGAAATTTCCCTGCAATCAGGATGAAGTAAGCAGGAAATCTGTAAGTCCTTTTTAAGTAGGATTTCTGGGAATTTTGAGAGTTTTCTGAATTTTGCAACCCTACTTGAGTGTGAGAGACACCTAATGTATGAGTTAGGCAGTTATAGAGGCTCACAGAAGTACCACTAAGGAAGGGGTTTATATCATCAGCATTCAACAGTATGGAAATACTTATGATGACTTATCATACATGGGGGGAAAATACAAGTTTTCTATCAAAAAGCCTATTTTATTGCTTTGTTTTATAATGATACACGTTACATTCACAGTCGGGAAGACACTGAGATGTAATTATAATAATTAGTTTATTTAAAGATATAAGCCGTTGACGCAAGGGATCTTGTTTGTGCCCCAAATGGCAGCATATTCCCTATATTGTGCTCTACCTTTGACCAGGGACCTGGTCAAAAGTAGTGCACTATATAGGGAATGGGGTGCCATTTGGGACTGATCCCTGGCCTGTTCATGTGACCTTTTTTCCTTTCTGTGAAAAATGTACTATCATTCATGCATTTTGTAAAGATGATAATTTTGTTTCAGTAAAAACATTTTGGCTTGCATATTGTCATTTATTGGTGTTGATCTTTGTTTCATGTTTAAATGTTTTTATGATAGTTATGACTGCTAAACAGTTCATGATCTTATGACTGATTAAATTATGTTTGACATGTATTTATGACAATGACTGAAGGTTGTAGTAACAGTGTACTGTAATAACTTTTAGTCTTTACAAGACCCCACTGCATACCTCAATGACAGTAGTAGTATCTAACTCCATAGCAAGTCAATTGTCAGCTAAACGGTGCTGTCCTTGAAGTTCAGTGTTGGGTAGTAGTGAACTACATGTAGTTCAACTAATAATTAAACATTTTACAGTAGCTTGGTGGTAGTTCAACTAAATTCAAATCTTGGTGGTGTTTTCAGTAGTTAGTTTTTTTGCCATGTAGCTGTGTAGCTAACTACTGGAACTGCACATAACTTTTTTTTGCAAAAATAAAATATGGGTTAAGTTGGCAAAAATTATTTGTATCAGACCTGTCTAATTCTCACTTGAAACAGTTTTTAATATGCTAAATCACACATTCAGTTAACATCTGTCTTCTGAGTGTGTTCTTGCTATTTGTATTCTAAGACATTTGAGATTTAGATATGGATCATTTTTCACAAAGTAGTTGGATGGAGTGAGCTACTTTTTCAAAGTAACTAAACTATAATTTGAAAGTGTATCTTTAGTGTAGCTTAACTTCTTCCAGTGTGAAGTAATTGGTAGCTTGGTAAACTATATTTTCAGTAACTCCCATTGTTTGTGTACTAGCAAACCCCACAGCTCAGCCCAAAACAGGATTTACACATACTGTTGGTGAGGACGTTTGGAAGGTCAGTGAGTGCTTAAATTTAACACTGAAGAATATAGCAGTTTGTGTGTTGGCTGATTATATTTGCAGTTGTGGTCCCCTTCCCCAAGTTCATCTCTTATCACCTTAGCTACACACCATCCATCGTATCAGCTAGTGATCTTTACCAGTACACTAACAGCTTTTATGTCTCATGCTGAGGCTGCATACCATTGTGACATTAGTCCTTGCCCACACCTTACAGCTGCTCTAACATCGACAATATATAGGGGTTGTACCTCTGGGGTGCACTAGCTCTCACGCATGTTCAATGTCAACTTTATCTTTAGCAAGCATCTGTCACGTTTCAGAATACAAAATACAAAATCCTTTAATAAACGTATAACAGTTGTGATGTAGCCTACTTCTGCCCTCTGATTTGTAATGTTTATCCAATTGTAATTTGTATCAAATGCATTATTAAAGTTGCAACATTGTAGTTACTTTCCACCCACACAACCAGTTACATTGTAGCGGAGTGGCACTGATTTGGCGTATTACAGATGTTCCCTTCTTATTCTGTCAGTGTTGTGTGTGCAGATGGTGCTGCTGCTGCTGCTGTACAGTGACAACTATTGCCTTTTCGCAAGCTCTGCATCCACTCGCAGCTGGATAAACATTTTGAATTGACAGGTGGTAGATAGATAATTAGCTTGGAAATAGAAAAATGGAAGATGTATTTTAACTAGCTAGGTGTGCAGGCTCATAAGTCTTCGGGGACACGAATCATCAAAGTAAACGTTAACGGTAAGGACAGCTAGCCAGCTAGCTAACGTTAGCTATCCTATATCATGTAACCTGCCATACTTCATCGCCTAGCAGAATGTGATCAAATGTAAATTGCCTATTTGTTAACAGTATCGACAAACCTGTGCCCTAAATAGCTTACTTGTGTCGTAATTCGGCTCACCGTAATGCTATCAGCTTGCTAGCTAGCAACACTGCTAGCAAGCTAGCTACTTGATAGCCATCAAGCTGGCTACCATGGTACACGGCAGGTGGTGCCAGGCAGGGGGGTCTGGTGGAATTTCTGTGCTAAATAACTAAACCACCTGTTATTCAGTTCTTTTCTATTCTCATATATTATGTTATGTTCTAGTATTTCTACTATTGTATACAAAGTACATTGAAAGTCAATTTTCTTTATTGAAATGGAATGTATCCAATCTCTGATGAACCATCAGTCCCCTTCTTCAACAGTGTGTATGGTACCATGTACAGTAGGAGGTGATGAGAGTCATGAAGCCAACCCGTCACCTGCTCCTGGTGCTCTGTCCCATGCTTGTCCTGGGTTTCCTCTACTACTCCTCCGGGAGACTGCACCTGAGGGGCTGGGGACAGAAATCATGTAAGTACTGTAAAGCAACTACGGTATAACAAGTCCTAAGTACAGTAGCAACTTAATACCCATGTCCAATCAGCCTGGTTTAACAGGTGATTTTATTACCCATGCTTAGAATCATCAGTCATGATGATGAGGAATGCATTAATGAGCTAATGGCATGACTAAATATGGAGGCTGTGAGCCTATGAGAGCACAGAGTCAAAATGAAGGGAACAAATCAAATCAAACTTTATTTGTCACATGCGCCGAATACAACAAGTGTAAACCTTACCGTGAAATGCTAACTTACAAGCCCTTAACCAACAGTGCAGGTTAAGAAAATATTTACCAAATAAATTCAAGTCAAAAATAATAAAAAGTAACACAATAACATAACATAACAATAACGAGGCTATATACAGGGGGTACCGGTACCGAGTCAGTGTGCGGGGGTACAGGTTAGAGGTCATTTGTACATGTAAGTAGGGGTGAAGTGACTATGCATAGATAATAAACAGCGAGTAGCAGCAGTGTACAAAACAAATGGGGGGTCAATGTAAATAGTCCAGTGGCCTCTAAAGGGAGGTAACTCTTATTTTTATCCACGTATTTCTACATTTCCTTTTCCCTTCTAATGTGATAATGATTATAATTGACCAAACTTTTACCAGACTTTTCCTCTTCACCCACCATGTTTCATTGGAGCAAATGTAAATGCATGTTGTTGTTAAGCACAATCTGCTTCTTACCAGATGGGGGAGCTAAGAGACAGGCTATGTGTTTTGGGACTCTGGAAGATGTATATTAGGCATATTAATATGTAAATAGGCTGCATCACAGATTTGTGCTGAGTGTGCAGCCAATTTAGATTGCAGTGGTGACCACATATGGATTGAAACCAGAAACCGGACATGAGGGCCACGTAGGCTACTTGGAGTTGCAAAACTGTATTTTTCTGAATGACTTTACATTATGCTAATCGAGAATTGATTTGATGTGACTATACTCTATACACTTCAGTTGTGTTTGTTGTTCCCAGAATGCTTTAAAGCTCCAAAGGCTGTTTGTTTACAGTCATTAGCAATGAACTGACATGTTTTATCACACCATGTAGTTATGCTAAGTAGACACTAGGCAGGTTACCATTGACCCATGAAACAAATACAGTGGGGAGAACAAGTATTTGATACACTGACGATTTTGCAGGTTTTCCTACTTACAAAGCATGTAGAGGTCTGTAATTTGTATCATAGGTACACTTCAACTGTGAGAGACGGAATCTAAAACAAAAATCCAGAAAATCACAGTGTATGATTTTTAAGTAATTAATTTGCATTTTATTGCATGACATAAGTATTTGATACATCAGAAAAGCATAACTTAATATTTGGTACAGAAACCTTTGTTTGCAATTACAGAGATCATACGTTTCCTGTAGTTCTTGACCAGGTTTGCACACACTGCAGCAGGGATTTTGGCCCACTCCTCCATACAGACCTTCTCCAGATCCTTCAGGTTTCAGGGCTGTCGCTGGGCAATACGGACTTTCAGCTCCCTCCAAAGATTTTCTATTGGGTTCAGGTCTGGAGACTGGCTAGGCCACTCCAGGACCTTGAGATGCCTCTTACGGAGCCACTCCTTAGTTGCCCTGGCTGTGTGTTTCGGGTCGTTGTCATGCTGGAAGACCCAGCCACGACCCATCTTCAATGCTCTTACTGAGGGAAGGAGGTTGTTGGCCAAGATCTCGCGATACATGGCCCCATCCATCCTCCCCTCAATACGGTGCATTCGTCCTGTCCCCTTTGCAGAAAAGCATCCCCAAAGAATGATGTTTCCACCTCCATGCTTCACGGTTGGGATGGTGTTCTTGGGGTTGTACTCATCCTTCTTCTTCCTCCAAACACGGCGAGTGGAGTTTAGACCAAAAAGCAAAATTTTTGTCTCATCAGACCACATGACCTTCTCCGATTCCTCCTCTGGATCATCCAGATGGTCATTGGCAAACTTCAGACGAGCCTGGACATGAGCTGGCTTGAGCAGGGGGACCTTGCGAGCACTGCAGGATTTTAATCCATGACGGCGTAGTATGTTACTAATGATTTTCTTTGAGACTGTGGTCCCAGCTCTCTTCAGGTCATTGACCAGGTCCCGCCGTGTAGTTCTGGGCTGATCCCTCACCTTCCTCATGATCATTGATGCCCCACGAGATGAGATCTTGCATGGAGCCCCAGACCGAGGGTGATTGACCGTCATCTTGAACTTCTTCCATTTTCTAATAATTGCGCCAACAGTTGCCTTCTCACCAAGCTGCTTGCCTATTGTCCTGTAGCCCATCCCAGCCTTGTGCAGGTCTACAATTTTATCCCTGATGTCCTTACACAGCTCTCTGGTCTTTGCTATTGTGGAGAGGTTGGAGTCTGTTTGATTGAGTGTGTGGACAGGTGTCTTTTATACAGGTAACAAGTTCAAACAGGTGCAGTTAATACAGGTAATGAGTGGAGAACAGGAGGGCTTCTTAAAGAAAAACTAACAGGTCTGTGAGAGCCGGAATTCTTACTGGTTGGTAGGTGATCAAATACTTATGTCATACAATAAAATTCAAATTAATTACTTAAAAATCATACAATGTGATTTTCTGGATTTTTGTTTTAGATTCCGTCTCTCACAATGTACCTATGATAAAAATGACAGACCTCTACATGCTTTGTAAGTAGGAAAACCTGCAAAATCGGCAGTGTATCAAATACTTGTTCTCCCCACTGTAGGTGGGAAAAGGAATACCTAGTCAGTTGCACAAGTGAATGCATTCAACCGAAATGTGTCTTCTGCATATAACCCAATCCCTCTAACGGGGGTCGGCAATTTATTAATGTGCAATTTGCCTAATTTATTTTAATTTTATTTTATTTCACCTGTATTTAGCCAGGTAGGCTAGTTGAGAACAAGTTCTCATTTGCAACTGCGACCTGGCCAAGATAAAGCACAGCAATTAGACACATACAACAACACAGAATTACACATGGAATAAACAAAACATAGTCAATAATACAGTAGAACAAAATAAAACAAAAAAGTCTATATAAATGAGTGCAAATGAGGTAAGTTAAGGCAATAAATAGGCCATGGTGGCGAAGTAATTACAATATAGCAATTAAACACTGGAATGGTAGATGTGCAGAAGATGAATGTGCAAGTAGAGTTACTGGGGTGCAAAGTAGCAAGATAAATAAATACAGTATGGGGATGAGGTAAATAGATGGGCTGTTTACAGATGGGCTATGTACAGGTGCAGTGATCTGTGAGCTGCTCTGACAGCTGGTGCTTAACCTCATAGTCCGCCCCATCCCGCATGCGGTATCGTTACTACAGCCTCAAGCTCATTACCATAACGCAACGTTAGCGATTTCTAAAAATCGCAAATGAAATGAAATAAATATGCCTGCTCTCAAGCTTATCCTTTTCTTAACAATCCTGTCGTCTCAGATTTTCAAAATATGCTTTTGAACCAGAGAAAATCAATAATTTGTGTAAGAGTGGTGATAGCTAGCTTAGCATTTAGCGTTAGCATTTAGCACGCAACATATTCACAAAAACCAGCCAAGGAATCAAATAAAATAATTTACCTTTGAAGAACTTCAGATGTTTCAATGAGGAGACTCTCAGTTACATAGCAGATGTCCAGTTTTTCCTGAAATATTCTTGTGTAGGACACATCGTTCCGTTTTGTTACTATGCATTTGGCTACCGAAACTAACCGAAAATTCAGTCACCTACACGTCAAACTTTTTTCCGAAATAACTCCATAATATCGACTGAAACATGGAAAACGTTGTTTGAATCAATCCTGAAGGTGGTTTGTCATATATCTCTCCATTGAAACCCCAGTCCTTGAAGCAAGCTTTGTTCTCTGATTCGAATGGAAAAATACTGGGAGCTGACTTTTGCGCACCAATTGCCACGCAGACACCAAGCGGGACACTTGGCAATTGTAGTCTCTTATGGTCAATCTTCCAATGATATGCCTACAAATACGTCACAATGCTGCAGAGACCTTGGGGAAACAAGACAAAGTGTCCGTTCATTCCTGTCGCATTCACAGCCATATAAGGCGATCATGGAAAACGTAGCCTCAGAAATCCTGTTCATTTCCTGGTCGGTCAAACATCTTGGTTTTGCCCGAAGCATTTGTTCTAGGGCACTCACAGTGAAAATCTTTGCAGTTCTGGAAACGTAATAGTGTCTTCTTTCCAAAACTATCAATTCCAAGCATATTCGAGCATCTTTTCGTGACAAAATATTGCGCTTAAAACGGGCACGTCTTTTTATCCAAAAATTAAATACTGCCCCTATAGGACTAACAGGTTAAAGCTAGTGAGGGAGATATGAGACTCCAGCTTCAGTGATTTTTGCAGTTCGTTCCATTCATTGGCAGCAGAGAACTGGAAGGAGAGACGACCAAAGGAGGAATTGGCTTTGGGGGTGACCCGTGAGATATACCTGCGCGTGCTACGAGTGGGTGCTGCTATGGTGACCAGTGAGCTGAGATAAGGCGGGGCTTTACCTAGCAGAGACTTGTAGATAACCTGTAGCCAGTGGGTTTGGCGACGAGTATGAAGCGAGGGCCAACCAACGAGAGCGTACAGGTCGGAGTGGTGGGTAGTGTATGGGGCTTTGGTGACAAAACAGATGGCACTGTGATAGACTGCATCCAATTTGTTGAGTAGAGTGTTGGAAGTTATTTTATAAATGACATTGCCGAAGTCGAGAATCAGTTTTACGAGGGTATGTTTGGCAGCATGAGTGAAGGATGCTTTCTTGCGATATAGGAAGCCAATTCTAGAGTTCATTTTGGATTGGAGATGCTTAATGTGAGTCTGGAAGGAGAGTTTACAGTCTAACCAGACACCTAGGTATTTGTTGTTGTCCACGTATTCTAAGTCAGAACCGTCCAGAGTAGTGATGCTGGGCAGGTGCGGGCAGTGATTGATTGAATAGCATGCATTTAGTTTTACATGCATTTAAGAGCAGTTGGAGGCCACGGAAGGAGAGTTGTATGGAATTGAAACTCGCCTGGAGGTTAGTTAACACAGTCTCCAAAGAGGGGCCAGAAGTATACAGAATGGTGTCGTCTACGTAGAGGTGGATAAGAGAATCACCATTAGCAAGAGCGACATCATTGATGTATGCATAGAAGAGAGTCGGCCCGAGAATTGAACCCTGTGGCACCCCCATAGAGACGGCCAGAGGTCCGGATAAAAGGCCCTCCGATTTGACACATATAACTCTTATCAGAGAAGTAGTTGGTAAACCAGGCGAGGCAATGGCTGACCTGCGAACCCCCACCCCGGTGCCCCCCCACCACCACCACCACACTCAGCTCATCAGCAAACACCTAATGAGCCCACGTCAAGAAAACAGCCCCCGCCCAGCCAGCCCCCCACCCACCCTGCTCTCCGGGGGCGGAGACGGCGCTTTACAAGGACTGATGATGCTGCAAAGACCACAATAATGATAATTAACTTGCTGAATTTAGAAGATTATGCTGTTAATTAGTTGCAAAATAAAGATAAGTAATACAGCAGCAGATGGTTGAATAACACCCATGAGATGGAGGGTTATTACACTGATGAGGTTTCTGTGGCAGAAATGAAATATGAATCTGACTGGCTTCTCCCTCCTTCTATGGGCCATTCCAGGAGAATAATATCTTGTTTCTGCCAGAAGAGCTTCTGGAAGGGTATTACACGATAAACTAATTTGGTAGGTAGATTGGTCTGGCAAAAAGGTAGTTGTTAGAATAATGTGCTCCTCTGTTCTCCCATGTAAATGTATTCCCACTCACTTTGTTACGGGTTGGGATGGCTCATTCACCTTCAGCTTGTTTACTCACTGTTTGATGGTGGAGTATTTGGGCTTTAAATTACTGTCTGTCACCTTTATCGAGATGCAGGACGGGTGAAGTGTGTTGCGTAGATTTTCATGTAAAACATGAAAACAATTACAAATCTGGATTTGGCATGTGATTTAATTCCCCGGTATGTCGTATGACTAGCTACATGTAGATTAGAAGGATGTAGTTGTATATGTCTTTTGTTAGGAGGATCGCCTATAAGATCGTTGTTTTGTCTCTTTAACGCACTGTAGATGTCTGTGTTCCTGGTGACTTTGTTAGCTAGTTTTATGGCTTGTCTGACAGATGCCCAGGGACAGAGAAGGGGGTTGGGTGCTCTAGATGGGGGGGGGGGGGGGCACTATGTTATAAACACACCCAAGAGGGAAAGCTTCCCCTGACAAGTTGACATCCCCAGCTCATCAGGGGAATAGGATATTGGCCGTGACAGCTATTAGATTTCCTATGTAACATTATTGGAGGAAGTCTTTGTTTTGATGTCTAATTTCCCATCATACAGGATATAGTGTTTTGGTTTCGTCTTTTGCAACTCCTTGTTTTTTAAAATCTCATTGGTCTTCTTCAAGACTTTGTTCATGACTTTCAACTCAAACGGAACATCCCTACATTCCCCCCAATGGTGGAACAAACTCCCTCACGACGCCAGGACAGCGGAGTCAATCACCACCTTCCGGAGACACCTGAAACCCCACCTCTTTCAGGAATACCTAGGATAGGATAAAGTAATCCTTCTCACCCCCCCTTAAAAGATTTAGATGCACTATTGTAAAGTGGCTGTTCCACTGGATGTCTTAAGGTGAACGCACCAATTTGTAAGTCGCTCTGGATAAGAGCGTCTGCTAAATGACTTAAATGTAATGTAAATGCAATCATTTGAGAAACCAAGGCTGTCGAGTCTGCCAATAAGAATGTGGTGATTGACAGAGTCGAAAGCCTTGGCCAGGCCGATGAATACGGCTGCACAGTAATGTCTCTTATCGATGGTGGTTATGATGTTGTTTATGACCTTGAACGTGGCTGAGGTGCACCCATGACCAGCTCTGAAACCAGATTGCATAGCGGAGAAGGTACGGTGGGATTTGAAATGGTCGGTAATCTGTTTGTTAACTTGGCTTTCGAAGACCTTAGAAAGACAGGGTAGGATATATATAGGTCTGTAGCAGTTTGGGTCTAGAGTGTCACCCCCTTTGAAGAGGGGGATGACCGCAGCAGCTTTCCAATCTTTGGGAATCTCAGACGATACGAAAGAGAGGTGGAACAGGCTAGTAATAGGGGTTGCAACAATTTCGGCAGATCATTTTCAAGAGGGTCCAGATTGTCTAGCCCGACTGATTTGTTGGGGTCCAGATTTTGCAGCTCTTTCAGAACATCAGCTATCTGGATTTGGGTGAAGGAGGAATGGTGGGGGCTTTGGCGGGTTGCTGTGGAGGGTGCCGGGCAGTTGACCGGGGTAGGGGTAGCCAGGTGGAAAGCATGGCCAGCCGTAGAGAAATACTTCTTGAAATTCTCAAATATGGTGGATGTATCAGTGGTAACAGTGTATCCTTGCCTCAAAGCAGTCGGCAGCTGGGAGGAGGTGCTCTTATTCTCCATGGACTTATAGTTTCCCAGAATCTTTTTGAGTTTGTTCTACAGGATGCAAATTTCTGTTTGAAAAAGCTGCCTTAGCTTTCCTAAATGCCTGTGTATATTTGTTCCTAACCTCCCTGAAAAGTTGCATATCACGGGGGCTATTCGATGCTAATGCAGAACGCCACAGGATGTTTTTGTGCTGGTCAAGGGCAGACAGGTCTGGAGTGAACCAAGAACTATATCTGTTCCTAGTTCTACATTTGTTGAATGGGGCATGCTTATTTAAGACGAAGAATAACCAGGCATTCTCTACTGATGGGATGAGGTCAATGTCATTCCAGGATACCCCAGCCAGGTCGATTAGAAAGGACTGCTCGCAGAAGTGTTTTAGGGAGCGTTTGACAGTGATGAGGGGTGGTCATTTGGTCGCAGACCCATTACGGATGCAGGCAATGAGGCAGTGATCGCTGAGATCTTGATTGAAAACAGCAGAGGTGTATTTGGAGGGCGAGTTAGTTAGGATGATATCTATGAGGGTGCCCGTTTTTGCGGATTTGGGGTTGTATCTGGTAGGTTCATTGATAATTTGTGTGAGATTGAGGGCATCAAGCTTAGATTGTAGGATGGCCGGAGTGTTAAGCATGTCCCAGTTTAGGTCACCTAGTAGCATGAGCTCAGAATATAGATAGGGGGCAATCAATTCACATATTTTGTCGAGGGCACAGCTGGGGTCAGAGGGTGGTCTATAGCAAGCTGCAACAGTGAGAGACTTGTTTCTGGAAAGGTGAATTTTTAAAAGTAGAAGCTCAAATTGTTTTTGCTACAGACCTGGATAGTAAAGACAGAACTCTGCAGGCTATCTTTGCAGTAGATTGCAACACCGCCCTCTTTGGCAGTTCCATCTTGGCGGAAAATGTTATAGTTAGGGTTGGAGATTTCAGGGTTTTTGGTGGTTTTCCTAAGCCAGGATTCAGACACGGCTAAGACATCCGGGTTGGCAGAGTGTGCTAAAGCAGTGAGTAAAGCAAACTTAGAGAGTCGGCTTCTAATGTTAACATGCATGAAACCAAAGCTTTAACGGTTACAGAAGTCAACAAATGAGAGCACCTGGGGAGTGGGAGTGGAGCTAGGCACTGCAGGACCCGGATTAACCTCGACATCACCAGAGGAACAAAGGAGGAGTAGGATAAGGGTACGGCTAATGGCTATACGCACTGGCCTTCTAGCACGTTCGGAACAGAGAGCAAAAGGAGCAGGTTTCTGGGAATGATAGCATAGATTCAAGGAATAGTGTACAGACAAAGGTAAGGTAGGATGTGAGTACATTGGAGGTAAACCTGGGCATTGAGTAATGATGGGAGAGATATAGTCTCTAGAGACGTTTAAACCAGGTGATGTCATCGCATATGTAGGAGGTGGAAGAACATGGTTAAGGCATATTGAGCAGGGCTAGAGGCTCTACAGTGAAATAAGACAGTAATCACTAACCAGGACAGTAATGAACGAGGCATATTGATATTAGAGAGAGGCATGCATAGCCAAGTGAACATATGGGTCCAGTGAGTGGTTGGGCTGGCTGGGGACATGGCGATTCAGACAGTTAGAAGGCCGGTGCTAACAAGCTAGAAGTTAGTTGGCCGGGGCTAACAAGCTAGCAGTTAGCAGACCGGGGCTAGCAAGCTAGCTGTTAGCAGATTAGGTTAGCAGCAAGCAGTTAGCAGGCCGGGGCAAGCAAGCTAGCAGTTAGCAGACCGGGACATGCAAGCTAGCAGTTAGCAGACCGGGGCTAGCAAGCTAGCAGTTAGTAGGGGCTAGCAAATTAGCAGAAGGGCCTTTGGGGGACGTCGCGATGGAGGTAAGTCTGTTTTTGCCTCTTCGTGCGGTGACGTCGATAGATCAGTCGTGGATTAGTAGGGTTCCAAGTAGCTCTAGGTAGCTAGCAGGCCGCGGTTAGCAGAATGGGCCTTCAGTGGATGTCGCGCCTGAGGGGCCTGTTGGATTCCTCGGGCAGATTATGTCGGTATTCCAGTCGTAGAGGATCGGCGTGGTTCTGTGCCCTGTACCGGCAGTAGAAGTGGTCCAGATATTGTAGCCCAGGAGTGGGCTTCGGTGGTAGCCCAGGAGCCCTAGCCAGGCTAGCTTTGGCTATTTGGTTCTTGCTCCGGGATGGAAACGCTAGCCAGGAGTAGTCACCCGAGGTTGCGGTTGGCTAGTTGCAAAGATCCAGATGAAAATGTTCAGAGTTTGCGGTAGGAATCTGGGGATATGGAGAGAAAAAAATAGGTACATTATGCTCTGGTTTGAGTCACGTTGTACAAACTGGCGAGAGCTTTCCGAGCTAAAGGTTTGCTGATGACTGCTTAGCAGTGGTTTCCTGACTGATAGCTGGTAGGTAGTTAGCTGGCTAGCTTCAGTTGAGGGATTCCAGATCAGAAGTAAATAGAAATACTTTATAAACAGATCCATGCCACATTGGGGGAGGCGGGTTGCAGGAGAATATTTAGAAGTTGAGGTTTAGGAAAATATTTTTAAAAGATATGCGAAGATAAAGATATATACAAGGGACACGACATGACAAAGACGTCTGACTGCTACGCCATCTTGGATTTTGTTGTGTCCATTATCCTAAGTGGATAATGGAAACACTTCAACTAATGTGTTGCTATTTAGCACTAGTTCTTTTTTAGGTGTGATGTCATTACGTCCAGGTGTTTTTATCGACACAAGACAGTTGAATGGAAATGCACCACAGCAGGCAACCGTCACATCTATCTTCTATGTGAACTTTCTACATTTCGACCAAAAATCCCTGGACAAGGTAATGGAAACATAGCTAGTAGAACTGGTGCCTCTCCTTCTGTCTATCAGAAGACATTATTTTGTGTATTTTATTTGTGATGGAAAGCTTGAATAACTTAGATTTTTCATGCAATATTGTGTCTCCCCTACTCTTTCAAAGCATAAACACAAGCGGTGTTGGAGTCAAGCATTAGCTACAGTGCTTTCAGAAAGTATTCACACCCCCGAGTTTTAATTTTTTTTGTTGTGTTACAAGGTGGGATTAAAATGGATTTAATTGTCATTTTTTGTCAACGATCTACACAAAAGTCTCTATAATGTGAAAGTGGAAGAAAAATTCTAACACTTGTATGAAATATATGAAAAATAAAACACTACTCAAATCAAATTGTATTGGTCACATTCACATATTTAGCAGACGTTATTGCGGGTGTAGCGATATTCTTGTGTTCCTAGCTCCAAAAGTGCAGTAATATCTAACCATTCACAACAACACACACATCTAAAAGTAAAATAATGGAATTAAGAAATATATAAATATTAGAACCAACAATATCGGAGTGGCATTGACTAAAATACAGTAGAATAGTATACAGTATGTAAACATTATTAAAGTGGCCAGTGATTCCATGTCTACGTATATAGGGCAGCAGCCTCTAAGGTGCAGGACTGAGTAACTGGGTGGAAGCTGCCTAGTGATGGCTATTTAACTGTCTGATGGCCTTCGTCACCACACTGTCTGTGTGGGTGGACCATTTCAGATTGTCAGTGATGTGTATGCCGAGGAACTTGAAGCTTTCCACCTTCGCCGTGCTTCTCTCCACTGTTTACTGAAGTCCACGATCAGCTCCTTTGTTTTGTTGACGTTGAGGGAGAGGTTATTTTCCTGGCACCACTCCGCCAGAGCCCTCACCTCCTCCCTGTGGGCTGTCTCATCATTGTTGGTAATCAGGCTTACTACTGTTGTGTCATCTGCAAACTTGATGACTGAGTTGTAGGCATGCGTAGCCACCCAGTCATGGGTGAACAGGGAGTACAGGAGGGGTCTGAGCACACACCCTTGTGGGGCCCCTGTGTTGAGATTCAGCAAAGCGGAGCTGTTGTTTCCTACCTTCACCAACTTGGGGTGTTGGGGCGGTAAGCAAATTGAAGTGGGTCTAGGGTGTCAGGTAAGGTGGAGGTGACATGATCCTTAACCAGCCTCTCAAAGCACTTCATGATGACATAAGTCAGTGCTACGGGGCGATAGTCATTTAGTTCAGTTACCTTTGTTTCTTGGGTACAGGAGCAATAGTGGACATCTTGAAGCAACTTGGGACAGCAGACTGGGATAGGGAGAGATTGTCCGTAAACACTCCAGCCAGCTGGTCTGCGCATGCTCTAAGGGATGTCGTCTGGCCTGGCAGCCTTGGGAAGGTTAACGCGCTTAAATGTCTTACTAACTTTGGCCACGGAGAACGAGAGCCCACAGACCTTGGGAGCAGGCCGCGTCGGTGGCACTGTATTAACTTCAAAGCGGGCGAAGAAGATATTTAGCTTGTCTGGGAGCAAGACGTCGGTGTCCGTGACGTGGCTGGTATTCCTTTTGTAATCCGTGATTGTCTGTATACCCTGCCACATACTTCTCGTGACTCCACTTTATCTCTATACTGACACTTTGTCTGTTTGATTGCCTTACAGAGGGAATAACTACATTGTTTGTATTCGACCATATTCCCAGTCACCTTGCCATAGTTAAATGCGGTGGTTCACGCTTTCAGTTTGCGCTTTCAGTAGTATACAGTATCTTGATTACAGAAGTATTCACCCCCAGAGTCAATACATGCTTTGCACACCAGGACTGTACAATATTTGCACAATATTCTTAAAAAAAATATTCAAGCTCTGTCATGTTGGTTGTTGATCATTTCTAGACAGTCATTTTCAAGTCTTGCAATTGATTTTCAAGCTGATTTAAATCAAAACTGTAACTAGGCCACTCAGGATAATCTTGATAAGTATATATTTGGCCTTGTGTTTTAGGTTATTGTCCTGCTGAAAGGTGAATTTGTCTTCCAGTGTCGGTTGGAAAGCAGACTGAACCACGTTTTCCTCAAGGATTTTGCCTGTGCTTAGCTCTATTCTGTTTATTTTTATCCTAAAGAAAACTCCTTAGTCCTAACCTTTGACAAGGATACCCATAACATGATGCAGCCACCACCATGCTTGAAAATATGAAGTGGTTCTCACTGATGTCTTGTGTTGGATTTGCCCCAAACATAATGCTTTGTATTCAGGACATAAAGTAAATGTATTTGCCACATTTTTGTTTTTGTTTTACTTTAGTGCCTTATTGCAAATAGGGCGCATGTTTTGGAATATTTTTATTCTGTATAGGCTTCCTTCTTTTCACTCTGTCACTTAGGTTAGTATTGTGTAGTAACTACAATGTTGTTGATCCGTCCTCAGTTTTTTCTTATAACAGCCATTGAACTCTGCAACTGTTTTAAATTCCCCATTGGCCTCATGGTGAAATCCCTGAGCGGTTTTCTTCTTGTCCGGCAACTGAGTTAAGAAGGATGCCTGTATCTTTGTAGTGACTGGGTGTATTGATACATCAGCCAAAGTGTAATTAATAACTTCACCAAGCTCAAAGGGATATTCAATGTCTGTTTTTTATTTATTTTTATTTTTCAATAGGTGCCCTTCTTTGCAAGGCATTGGTAAGCCTTCCTGGTCTTTGTGGTTGAATCTGTGTTTGAAATTCACTGCTCGACTAAGGGACCTAACAGATAATTGTATGTGGGGGCTACATAGATGGGTAGTCATTCAAAAATCATGTAAAAAGGCACTATTATTGCAAAGTATTATGTCAATGCAACGTATTATGTGACTTGTTCAGCACATTTTTACTCCTAAACTTATTTAGGCTTGCCATAACAAAGGGGTTGAATATTTATTGACTCAAGACATTTCAGATTTTCATTTTTAATTAATTTGTAAAAATGTCTAAAATCATAATTTCACTTTGACATTGAGGTATTATGTGTATGCCAGTGACACAAAATATAACATTTGATCCATTTTAAATTTAGTCTGTAACACAATAACATTTGGAAAAAGTCAAGGGGTGTGAATACTTTCTGCAGACACTATATCTAGCTTCAAACAGATTCAACTTGATTCACTGAAGCATTCAATGACATTTGTCTCAGTGTTAAAAAGCTGTTGTGCTCCACTGAACATAACCTGGGTGTCTTTATTGTAAAGTTTCTAGTTGGTACTGTTGGTGGTACAGGGCAATGTTTCCTCTTTGCTGTCTTTCACCTGTCGTTCATTTGTACCGTCACATTCTCCAGTGAAAACATTCTGGGGGTTACTGGACACAAACCTGTCAATGCTTCACCTGGCTCAGTAAACACAAAATGACTGTGAGTGCATCCCAAATGGCACCCTATTCCCTATATATTGCACTACTTTTGACCAGGGCCCTGGTCATGTCTTTACCTCAACCTAAATGTTCTTTTTTGGCAAGGCTCATTTTCAAATAATGATTATACCGTTAAATAATATTAGTCCAGCCTGAGCTTTTCTGTGTAATAAAACAATGGTTCAACTTTATTCCTATGCAATTACAGGAATAGGCTAACATACAGTACAGCGTTACTACACAGGTATAGAGCATTAAAACATGAACTGTTTTGTTGAGTTTAATTATTAAAGACACCCTATACCTCCATGATTGTTTTTAAAGTTACATGTTTAGGCTAAATGTCTTACTCATGAGAAACAAGTACAACAATACTCTTCTCTTTCATTCTATTTTCCCTCTCCTCTCAGTCTGTCAACTAGCACTCACATTTCAAAGCAGAAAATGATTCTTGCACCTCAGGCATATCAGCATTTGCTAGCAATTTGGGAGAGATGTTTGTTCACCGATCTTCACAGATGAAGATTGTGTTTCACTAAAGGGATGGCGGAGCCAAGCGTAATTCTGGACAGCTGCCTGTTCTTAGCCAACCTGAGTCCAGACTTGATTTGAAAATAGACCATTATGTAAAAACTAAGTAAACGTTTAGAGATGAGTGCATTTAACCTTTCTCCGAGTCTTTAAGCTTTTTGGCAGACAAGCCAAAGAAACAAAGTTGAGCAGGCTAACCCAGCTGTGGCCTAACATCCTCAAACAACAGATCTTGTGAGAGCAACTCGACAACCTCACAATCCCTCTCCTGATTTTACGGTACATGTACGCCAACCCCTATTTTGTTCTAGCAGCTTGTTCTACAACCTACTACTAGGTCACATTCCAAGCCAGGCCACGATCACTGCCAGGTCATCATGTTATGTGAGGTTCTAAATCAACTAAACGTAATTTAGGCTTCTAAGTCTTGAGTGGATTCTTGGCCCCAACGTGGTTGCGTGTCAGAGATAAACACTAGGCAAGCCCTGGAGCTGTTGTCAGAGGACAGACTAGGATTCCCCAGCAACATCATAATTCACACGGGCACAAATGACCTGAGAGCCCAGCAGGAAAGGGTGGCAACAGCACTCAAGGGAGTGATTGAAAAAGCTTCTTCTCCACCCTGCTACCACGAACAGACTTTCTTTCTGCCGCCATACAGCGGGTGAATGCAAGCATTTCGCGAAACTGTGCCTCAAAACCGAATGTCTACCTGGCCCACCACTCCACCCTGGACTTGGAAAAGCCTTGTCGACCAGGTCCACCTCTACAAGGCAGCAATCCCAACTTTTGTCAGGACCCGAAGGACGTCACCCTCAACCGTAGCCCCAGCACCTCACACAGGAGCAAAAGAGCAATGGACACCCCGCCCAGACCACCGAGACCCCCTCTCAGACCAGCAAGATCCCCTCTCGAAGGACCTGAACCGAGAGAACCCATGCCAAGAGGACCTACACCCAGACCACAGCCTCACCAGCCACACCCCTACCTGCTAAGACCACCCCAAGCAAACCCTGGCCAAACCCTATATTTATTTATTTATTTTTTATTTCACCTTTATTTAACCAGGTAGGCAAGTTGAGAACAAGTTCTCATTTACAATTGAGACCTGGCCAAGATAAAGCAAAGCAGTTCGACTGTTACAACGACACAGAGTTACACATGGAGTAAAACAAACATACAGTCAATAATACAGTATAAACAAGTCTATATACAATGTGAGCAAATGAGGTGAAAAGGAAGGTAAAGGCAAAAAAGGCCATGGTGGCAAAGTAAATACAATATAGCAAGTACAACACTGGAATGGTAGTTTTGCAATGAAAGAATGTGCAAAGTAGAAATAAAAATAATGGGCTGCAAAGGAGCAAAATAAATAAATAAATTAAATACAGTTGGGAAAGAGGTAGTTGTTTGGGCTAAATTATAGGTGGGCTATGTACAGGTGCAGTAATCTGTAAGATGCTCTGACAGTTGGTGCTTAAAGCTAGTGAGGGAGATAAGTGTTTCTATATAGGCCCCCCATATGAGACCTATGCCCCTCCATCCCACCCCATGCCCCCCGCCCCTGCGGAAAGGACCTCAACATGACAGCAGGACATATGCCCAGGCCGTGAGCAGAGCAACAGGCCCAACCCCCACTATTACACCTGCTCAAAACCCATCCTGCGACCTAAGAGGTATGTATCAGATGTTAAACACGCTCTGCTCACACCTACTGTGATGGTCCAGGCCTAAACCACACAAAAACAACACTAGACACTATGGAACACAAAGATTTTACTATCTCATCCTGGAATATACAAGGTCTGAGGTCATCTGCCTTTGGCTTAAAGAGCAGAAACCCAGACTTCATCAAAGAAATTGGAAATACAGACATTGTCATCCTACAAGAAACATGGTATAAAGGAGACGAACCCGCTGGTTCCCCTCTAGGTTACAGAAAGCTGGTAGTCCCACCCACCAAACTACCAGGTGTGAAACAGCGAAGAGACCCAGGAGGCATGCTAATTTGGTATAGAGTGGGTTAGGTCTGCTCTATTAAAAAAACAGGAACATTTTACATCTGGCTAGAAATTAATGAGGAAATGATCTCAACAGAGAAAAATGTCCTCATGTTAAATGTCCTTGTGTGTTACCTATATCCCCCCAATAGAATCCCCATACTTTAACGATGACAGCTTCTCCATCCTAGAGGCGGAGATCAACAATTTCCAGGCCCAGGGACATGTACTAGTCTGTGGCGACCTAAATGCCAGAACTGTACAAGAATCTGACACCCTCAGCACACCGGTGGACAAACTCCTACCTGGAGGTGACAGCATTCCCTCGCCCATATGCCCCCCTAGACACAACTACGACAACATAACCAACAAAAACGGGTCACAACTCCTGCAACTCTGTTGGACGCTGGGTATGTACATAGTCAATGGTAGGCTTTGAGGGGACTCCTATGGTAGGTTCACCTATAGCTCATCTCTTGGCAGTAGTACTGTAGACTACTTTATCACTGACCTCAACTCAGAGTCTCTTAGAACATTCACAGTCAGTCCACTGACACCCCTATCAGATCACAGCAAAATCACACTCTACTTGAACAGAGCTATGCTCAATCATGAGGCATCAAAGCCAAAGGAACTGAATACTATTAAGAAATGCTATAAATGGAAGAGAAATAGTGTGGAAACCTAACAAAAAACATTTAGGCAACAACAAATTCAATCCCTTCTAGACAATTTCCCGGACAAAAGGTTTCAATGGAATAATGAAGGTGTAATCTTGGCAGTAGAAAACCTAATCAGTATATTTCACCTCTCAGCTTCTATATCAAATCTAGACATTTCAAGCAGACAACCAAAGAAAATGAATAACAATGACAAATGGTTTGATAAAGAATGCAAAAACTGTCACGCTCTGATCTGTTTCACCTGTCCTTGTGCTTGTCTCCACTCCCTCTAGGTGTCGCCCATCTTCCCCACTTATCTTCTGGGTATTTATACCTGTGTTTTCTGTCTGTCTGTGCCAGTTCGTCTTGTTTGTTCAAGCCAATCAGCATTTTGTGTCTCAGCTCCTGCGTTTTCCAGTTTCTCTTTTCTCGCCCTGCTGGTTTTGACCCTTGCCTGTTTTGACTCCGCGCCCACCTGCCGGACCACTCTGCCTGAACCTGAGCCTCCCTGCTGACCTGTACCTTTGCTCCTACTCTTGATTATCGACCCCTGCCTGCCTTGACCTGTCTTTTGCCTGCCCCTGTTGTTATATTAAACATTGTTACTTCACACAGGCTGTACTTGGGTCTTACCATGATACCTGATAGTATGAACTAGCCATGACTGACCCAGCACACTTGGACCAGCTCCGCAACGCCATCTCCTCCCAAGGAGCCACCATTGGTAAGCACAAGGAGTTTCTTCGCGGTCTGATGGAAGGGTTCCAGGCCGTGGCCGAACGTCATGACCTAGCGTTGGACGCATTGCGGGAGCAATTCCGTGGGTTGCCTACTAGGCAGCCTACCACGACGGTAACCTCCCAGCCCCTCTGTAACCCGGCTGGTAGCAGCGCCGTCACCCCGCTTACCTCCCCCAGAGCCCTACGATGGAGATTCCAGAACCCGCCAAGCATTTCTCTCCCAGTGCTCCCTCTTTTTCGAGCTGCAGCCTTCTTCGTTCCTCTCGGACCGCTTGAAGATAGCGTACATTATTACGCTCATGCCCAGGAGGGCACTAGCCTGGCCACGGTGGTGTGGGAGCAAGAATCCACAGTCTGCCTCAGTCTGAAGGTATTCGTGGCGGAGGTGAGAAAAGTTTGAGGCTCTGGTGTCCAGGAGAGAGGCTGCCCAGAAGTTGCTTCGGCATGACACCCTCAGTGTGGCAGACTATGCGGTGGAGTTCTAGCAGTGGAGAGTAGCAGCGGAGAGTACCTGGAACCGCTGTTTGACATTTTCCTGCACAGATTATTGGAGGAGGTAAAGGATGAGCTGGCAGCCCAAGAACTACTGACAGATCTCGACTCGCTCATCGCTTCAACCATCCGGATCGATGGTCGGCTACGGGAACCTAGGAGGGAGAAGCGGTCCGATTGCGTACTCAGGGATCTCACCTTGCAGCTGATGAACTCCGGAAGTTCCCAGCGTCTTAGTCCCGAGAGGATCCGAGCATACCCTAGTCCTCCATGAGCCTCCGGAGACTGCCAATTCACCTCTTCCCGAGCCGATGCAGCTCGGCAGGTGCTAGGCTGTCTCCAGCCGAACGGGTACGCAGACTTGAGATCCAGAGTTGTCTGTATTGCGGTACTGATGAGCATTTTGTGCCTACCTGTCCCTTCAAGAGACCTAGCTCATTCGTTGGAGTGAGTACACTGGTGGGTCTTAAAGATAATTGTTATTGTCCCCTTACTCGCCCCCGTCTCCATGTCACCCTGCTGTGGGGCGACCAGTCCAAGTCTCCAGGTACTCATCGATTCGGGGGCCGATGTGAATCTCATGGACGTTACCCTGGCATCCGAGCTGGGCATCCCCACTCAACCCCTCTCCATTCCCATGGGTGTTTGAGCGCTGGACGGGCGTTCTATAGGCCGGGTCAAACACCAGGCCACCCCCGTCAACCTACGAGTGTCGGGGAACCACAGCAAGATGATCCAATTCCTGCTGGTTGAGTCTCTACAGATTCCCATGGTATTTGGATTTTCTTGGATCCAACGACACAATCCCTCCATTGACTGGGCTACTGGTGCCATCGTGGGCTGGAGCCCGTCCTGCCACACTCATTTCCGGAAGTCAGCTTTACCTGCCCCGGGATGTCTTCCTGGGGGCTTGGAAATTGCCCCGGACCTCTCCGCCAGCTTCGCGGAGTACCAGGACCTCCGGGAGGGGTTCAATAAGGCCCGGGCCACTTCGTTTCCACAGCACCGACCGGTATCCAAGAAGGTCAAGCCTGAGGCGCTGGCACGCCACTATAGTGCCGCGGCTACACCCCTGGAATCTGAGACCTTTCCCCCCAGCTCCAAGATCATTAGCCCCTCTGCTGTTTGTCCTCTGTTGCCCAGTACCCTCCGTATTTTTCCTACTTTTTCTGTATCTAGAGTCAAAACCATGTCTGACTGCCCCTTGTCTTGTTTTTAGGCCCATGCCTCATCGATGGTCATCGATGGCCTGACAGCGTATACGGTGAGATGCCTCCTGAGGGTTCAACCACAGAGCAGGGGTTTCCAGTACCTGGTTGACTGGGAGGGTTATGGCACTGAGGAGAGGTGATGGGTTCCAGCTAAAGACATCTTGGAGCCGGCCCTCATCGTCGACTTTCACCGTCGGCACCCCAGTCAACCAGGTATCCGCCCAGGTGGAACGCCAGGTGGCGTCCCTAGTTTCTGTTTCACTTGTGGGTATTTATACCGGTGTTTTCTGTCTGTCTATGCCAGTTCGTCTTGTTTGTTCAAGCCAACCAGCATTTTGTGTCTCAGCTCCTGCTTTTTCCAGTTTCTCTATTCTCGCCCTCCTGAGGTTTGACCCTTGCCTGTCCTGACTTCGAGCCCACCTGCCTGACCACTCTGCCTGACCCTGAGCCTGCCAGCATTCTGGAGTCGCCTCTTCACTGTTGACGTTGAGACTGGTGTTTTGCGGGTACTATTTAATGAAGCTGCCAGTTGAGGACTTGTGAGGCGTCCGTTTCTCAAACTAGATACTAATGTACTTGTCCTCTTGCTCAGTTGTGCACCGGGCCTCCCACTCCTCTTTATATTCTGGTTAGGGCCAGTTTGCGCTGTTCTGTGAAGGGAGCAGTACACAGCGTTGTACGAGATCTTCAGTTTCTTGGCAATTTCTCACATGGAATAGCTTTCATTTCTCAGAACAAGAATAGATAAATATATTTTTGTTCTGGTCATTTTTAGCCTGTAATCGAACCCACAAATGCTGATGCTTCAGATACTCAACTAGTCTAAAGAAGGCCAGTTTTATTGCTTCGTTAATTAGCACAACAGTTTTCAGCTGTGCTAACATAATTGCAAAAGGGTTTTCTAATGATCAATTAGCCTTTTAAAATTATAAACTTGGATTAGCTAACACACCGTGCCATTGGAACACAGGAGTGATGTTTGCTGATAATGGGCCTCTGTACACCTATGTGGATATTCCATAAAAAATCTGCCGTTTCCAGCTACAATAGACATTTACAACATTAACAATGTCTACACTGTATTTCTCATCAATTTAATGTTATTTAAATGGACAAAAAAACGTGCTTTTCTTTCAAAAACAAGGACATTTCTAAGTGACCCCAAACCTTTGAACGGTAGTGTACATGTGGGTAGTCTTAAAGTGACTATGCAGAGATAACAACAGAGAGTAGAAGTGGTGTAAAAGGTGGGGCAATGCAAATAGTCTGGCTAGCCATTTGATTAGGTGTTCAGGAGTCCTATGGCTTGGGGGTAGAAGCTGTTTAGAAGCCTCTTGGACCTAGACTTGGCGCTCCGGTACCGCTTGCCGAGCGTTAGCAGAGAGAACAGTCTATGACTAGGGTGGCTGGAGTCTTTGACAGTTTTTAGGGCGTTCCTCTGATACCACCTGGTATAGAGGTCCTGGATGGCGGGGATCTTGGCCCCAGTGATGTACTGGGCCGTACGCACTACCCTCTGTAGTGCTTTGCGGTCGGAGGCTGTGCAATTGCCATACCAGGCAGTAATGCAACCAGGATGCTCTCAATGGTGCAGCTGTAGAACCTTTTGAGGATCTGAGGACCCATGCCAAATCTTCAGTTGACACCAATAACTACCGGGGGATATGGGTCAACAGCAACCTTGGAAAAATCCCCTCATTATCGTTAACAGCGGACCCATACAATTCCTCAGCCAAAACAATGTACAGAAGCAAATGCCAAATTGGCTTTTTACCAAATTACCATATGACAGACCACGTATTCACCCTGCACACCCTAATTGGCAAACAAACAAGCCAAAACAAAGATGAAGTCTTCCCATGCTTTGTTGACTTCAAAAAAGCTTGAGACTCAATTCAGCATGTGGGTCTGCTATACAAATTGATGGAGTGGTGTTGGGGTAAAACATAAAACTGGCAAAAAACGCATTCCTTTCCACAGGGCCAGGGGGTGAAACAGGGATGCAGCTTAATCCCCACTCTTAAACATATATATCAATGAATTGGCAAGGGCACTAGAACAGTCTGCAGCACCTGGCCTCACCCTACTAGAATCTGAAGTCAAATGTCTACTGTTTGCTGATATGGTGCTCCTGTCCCCAACCAAGGAGGGCCTACAGTAGCACATAGATATTCTGCACAGATTGTCAGACCTGGGCCGTGACAGTAAATCTCAGTAAGAAAAAAAATTATGGTGTTCCAAAAAAGGTCCAGTTGCCAGGACCACAAATCAAAATTCCATCTAGACACAGTTGCCCTAGAGCACACAAAAAACTAAACATACCTCGGCCTAAACATCAGCGCCGCAGGTAACTTCCACAAAGCTGTGAACAATCTGAGAGACAAGGCAAGAAGGGCCTCTATGCCATTGAAAGGAACATAACATACCAATTAGAATCTGGCTAAAAATACTTGAATCAGTTATAGAACCCATTACCCTTTATGGTTGTGAGGTCTGGGGTCCGCTCACCAACCAAGAATTCACAAAATGTGACAACCAAATTGAGACTCAGCATGTGTAATGAACACGAGGGACACAGATCGCAGCAGGTTTTTAATGAAAGGAACCTTAGGAGTAGGCAGATAGCTGGGTCCAGGCAGAAGGTCATACACAGTAGGTCCACAAATGGCAACAGTACAGGCAGGGAATAGGAATTAGGTTTGGAATTAGGAAAAACGATTCCAAAACCTTCCATAACAAAGTCATCACCTACAGAGAAATGAACCTGGAGAAGAGCCCTCTAAGCAAGCTGGTCCTGGGGCTCTGTTCACAAACAAACCCCACAGAACCCCAGGACAGCAACACAATTACACCCAAACAAATTATGAGAAAACAAAAATAGAATAACTTGACACATTGGAAATAATTTACCAAAAAACTGAGCAAACTGGAATGCTATTTGGGTCTAAACCGAGAGTACACAGTGGCAGAATACCTGACCACTGACTGACCCAAAATTAAGGGAAGCTGTGACTATGTACAGACTCAGTGAGCATAGCCTTGCTATTGAGAAAGGCCGCCAAAGGCAGACATGGCTCCCAAGAGAAGACATGCTATGTGCACACTGCCCACAAAATGAAGTGGAATCTGAGCTGCACTTCCTATTCACCTGCCAAATGTATGACCATATTAGAGACACATATTCCCCTCAGATTACAAAGAATTTGAAAACAAATCCCATTTTCATCAACTTCCATATCTGTTGGGTGAAATACCACAGTGTGCAATCACAGCAGCAAGATATGTGACATGTTGTCACAACAAAAGGGCAACCAGTGAAGAACAAACACTATTGTAAATACAACCTATATTTATTTTCCTTTTTGTACTATTTGCACCTCATTACAGCACTGTATATAGACATAACATGACATTTGAAATGTCTTTATTCTTTTGGAACTTTTGTGAGTGTAATGTTTACTGTACATTTTTTATTGTTTATTTCACTTTTGTTTATTATCTATTTCACGCAATGTAAACATGTTTCCCATGCCAATAATTCTCTTAAATTGAAATGAGGTTGAATTGATTAGAATGATATTGATTGTGACTCAGAAAGTTAGACGGCTAGGTCTCTGTTCTAGCCTATCTTGGGAGATTTGTTGTTTACCCGTACATACGGCTATGTAGCCAGAACCAACATCTTTAAAACAGGAAGATTTTACATTTGTTACGGAAACTGTAGTCTAACTATGGTATGGTTCTTTTGTTATGAAAACTATGATCTACTGTGGTATGTTTTTTGTTAACTAGGTAGTTGCCATAGTAAGAAAAGTTGTTTGGACTAGGCTGAATGTGTATTATTCACCTGTTTGGACTCCTAAATGTCCAATGATGTGCAAACCAAACCCTCAAACCAAGACTTTCAACTGTGTAAACTTGATAGAATTACTTCTCCTTTTAATCATTGTTTCATCTGTTTCTCCTAGTCTGAACAACAAACACTCACAGTGTCGTGTTGATCTAAGCCCTTTCACAGCTGTAACAAGTTTATTTTTATTCAGGGTTGTTGCTTTATCTCATGATTTGCACTGTGGTCCTACTTACTAGCAACACTTTACCCAGTTGGAGTTTTAACCCAGTTAGGCCAAACAGTGAATGATGATGTTGGTGGTGGTAGAGCCTAGCTGCCTAGCCTAGCTGCCTAGTAGCAACAGAACAGGAGATGGATGTGGTCTTGTGAGAGTGGTAGTGTAAGTGGAAATAATGAGGGCAGCGGTTAATATGGCTTGTTGTTTATATCAAACCCTATGACGAACACTACTCAATCAACCACCTGTTTTCGCACTGTATTCCCCATAGAATTACTGGAACAGACTTTCCCATTCAAGTCAATGTTCTGTGATGGGAGGACCAATTCTATGGTACTGTAATGTTGAGGGACCCATGGGCTCTTCTGGCTTCCAGAATCGAGAACCCAGAATCTAGAGCTGACTTGATGAGGCTTGCTGCTTTCCCGTCAGGGAACGACTGCTAGAACAAACCTCTCTCAGCCCAGCAATAATATCAAGAACCTCCTCATTTGCTCCCTAACCAACCCACCACACATCACAGAAACTTCCCAATCCCATCAGCCTTCCATGGACCTCACCAGAGGACACCCCCCCTCCCCCTCCCCCACACACACAAACACTGTGGTCTAGTCACACAGCCAGAGATCAACATACAGCTTTATCTTCCATGTTCTTGAAGTCCGCCGACTGGTTGTCTTCTCTTTTTCTTTATGCTTAATTTCCATTTAAGCAGCGGTGCCTACTGAGTTCTCTGCTTCAGCAGGCAGATACCAGCACCATGAAAGAGCTGGATAACTAGAGTAACTGGAGTATTAATGAGAGGCCATAGATTTGGTCTCTTCTGGGTCAATTTCATTTCTGACCGGCAAATGTTAAAAATCTGTCCCCCTTTGTGTGTTTTTTGTGCTCTGCTGTTTTTCAAATACAAGCTTGAACAATCCCTCTGTTTACTTCTGTTTTACAGGAAATGTTGGGTTCGAAACAATAATTGTTTTTTTAACCTGGTATTGTGAATGGAGGAAGCTTTGTTTGAGGTTAGGTTATCCTGACATCAGTAAATCAGTTAAACTAAATGACAAAGTAATTTATCGAGACACATTTTGGCTAGCCCTGGTTCTTCTGCCAGCCAGACCATTGAGAAGAGCAAGTATGATGCCCTGCGTGCTGTCCTTTTCCATCCACCATTGTTTTACTATTCCACTCACATGAAGTAATGTAGCAGGCCTGTATCTAAAGGGCAAATAGGAAACAGTCATTGACAGATTAAAGGACGGCTACTGTGACCTCTGATGATATAATGATTGCAGACAGACAGACATGTTTTCATGAAGATGACGATGTGTCCACGTCGTAAGTAGCAATAACTACTGCCTCATGGTCTATGGCGTGTCCTATGACCCAGGCTGCAACAGAAAGTTCCACAAAATTAAATGTTTCTTATTGACTTCCACTTTACAGATTGTAGTTGTTATTTTAAGCTTTATGGTACCTACGAATCTTGGTCCTCGTCTATAGATGATCCATCATTTCTCCACAGATGAATATCAAAGTAACCATTGATTACTAAACTAATTTTGTTTTAGTTTGTATTAAATTGTTTTGCGATGTTTAATTTTGTTCCTTGTTCTTTCATTATCAACGACATACTTAATCTCTCTTTCTCTCTGCCAATCTAGTGTATGACAAACAGGGATTCTTGCTGAAGCTGGGTGGTAATCTGTAAGTAGTCCCTTAATACATTATCTTATCCAGTATTGTGCTTTACCCCTTCACATTGCTTTGTGTTTTGGCTACATGATCTTCATGTATGTTTTGGGTAACCTCAACAGTCGTCAAACTCTTAAGACCATCTCACTGGGCACAACTGATTGGATTTGCAAAAAGTCTTCAATGTAAGGATATTTTGTTATTTTTGTCAATTAACTACTTGAGTAAAAATCTAAAAGTAACTGGTTTTAAATGTACTTAAGTACAGTGGTGGAAAAAGTACTCAATTGTCATACTTGAATAAAAGTACAAACTAAAAGTAAATGCTATACATAAAATGTCTTATATTAGGCAAACCAAATAGCACAATGTTATTTTTTAAATGTATTTTTACGAACACATCATGTACAAATGCAGTATTTGTGTTTAATGAGTCTGCTAGATCAGAGGCAGTAGGGAGTGTGAATTAGACCATATTATTGTCCTACCTGAAAATTCAAAATGTAACTACTACTTTTGGGTGTCAGGGAAAATGTATGGATTAAAAAGTACATATTTTCTGTAGGAATGTAGTGGCATAAAGGTTGTCAAAAACATAAATAGTAAAGTACAGATGCCTAAAAAAATTGCTTAAGTAGTACTTTAAAGCATTTTTACTTCAGTACTTTACACCACTGCTGCAAAGACCATGTTACTGCTTTGAGTCATTTCGCAAGATACTTATTTTTGTGTGTTACAGTGTGTGTTTGTACATGATTAAATGAGTTATTCAGTACCCGTCAAAAGTTTGCACATACTTAATCATTCAAGGGATTTTCTTTATTTTTACTATTTTCTACATTGTAGAATAATAGTTAAGACATCAAAACTATGAAATAACACATATTTTTTATTTTATTTATTTCACCTTTATTTAACCAGGTAAGCAAGTTGAGAACAAGTTCTCATTTACAATTGCGACCTGGCCAAGATAAAGCAAAGCAGTTCGACACATACAACGACACAGAGTTACACATGGAGTAAAACAAACATACAGTCAATAATACAGTAAAAAAAACAAGTCTATATACAATGTGAGCAAATTAGGTGAGAAGGGAGGTAAAGGCAAAAAAGGCCATGGTGGCAAAGTAAATACAATATAGCAAGTAAAACACTGGAATGGTAGTTTTGCAATGGAAGAATGTGCAAAGTAGAAATAAAAATAATGGGGTGCAAAGGAGCAAAATAAATAAATTAATTAAATACAGTTGGGAAAGAGGTAGTTGTTTGGGCTAAATTATAGGTGGGCTATGTACAGGTGCAGTAATCTGTAAGATGCTCTGACAGTTGGTGCTTAAAGCTAGTGAGGAAGATAAGTGTTTCCAATTTAAGAGATTTTTGTAGTTCGTTCCAGTCATTGGCAGCAGAGAACTGGAAGGAGAGGCGGCCAAAGAAAGAATTGGTTTTGGGGGTGACTAGAGAGATATACCTGCTGGAGCGTGTGCTACAGGTGGGAGATGCTATGGTGACCAGCGAGCTGAGATAAGGGGGACTTTACCTAGCAGGGTCTTGTAGATGACATGGAGCCAGTGGGTTTGGCGACGAGTATGAAGCGAGGGCCAGCCAACGAGAGCGTACAGGTCGCAATGGTGGGTAGTATATGGGGCTTTGGTGACAAAACGGATTGCACTGTGATAGACTGCATCCAATTTGTTGAGTAGGGTATTGGAGGCTATTTTGTAAATGACATCGCCAAAGTCGAGGATTGGTAGGATGGTCAATTTTACAAGGGTATGTTTGGCAGCATGAGTGAAGGATGCTTTGTTGCGAAATAGGAAGCCAATTTTAGATTTAACTTTGGATTGGAGATGTTTGATATGGGTCTGGAAGGAGAGTTTACAGTCTAACCAGACACCTAAGTATTTGTAGTTGTCCACGTATTCTAAGTCAGAGCCGTCCAGAGTAGTGATGTTGGACAGGCGGGTAGGTGCAGGTAGCGATCGGTTGAAGAGCATGCATTTAGTTTTACTTGTATTTAAGAGCAATTGGAGGCCACGGAAGGAGAGTTGTATGGCATTGAAGCTTGCCTGGAGGGTTGTTAACACAGTGTCCAAAGAAGGGCCGGAAGTATACAGAATGGTGTCGTCTGCGTAGAGGTGGATCAGAGACTCACCAGCAGCAAGAGCGACCTCATTGATGTATACAGAGAAGAGAGTCAGTCCAAGAATTGAACCCTGTGGCACCCCCATAGAGACTGCCAGAGGTCCGGACAGCAGACCCTCCGATTTGACACACTGAACTCTATCAGAGAAGTAGTTGGTGAACCAGGCGAGGCAATCATTTGAGAAACCAAGGCTGTCGAGTCTACCGATGAGGATGTGGTGGTTGACAGAGTCGAAAGCCTTGGCCAGATCAATGAATACGGCTGCACAGTAATGTTTCTTATCGATGGCGGTTAAGATATCGTTTAGGACCTTGAGCGTGGCTGAGGTGCACCCATGACCAGCTCTGAAACCAGATTGCATAGCAGAGAAGGTATGGTGAGATTCGAAATGGTCGGTAATCTGTTTGTTGACTTGGCTTTCAAGACCTTAGAAAGGCATGGTAGGATAGATATAGGTCTGTAGCAGTTTGGGTCAAGAGTGTCCCCCTTTGAAGAGGGGGATGACCGCAGCTGCTTTCCAATCTTTGGGAATCTCAGATGACACGAAAGAGAGGTTGAACAGGCTAGTAATAGGGGTGGCAACAATTTCGGCAGATAATTTTAGAAAGAAAGGGTCCAGATTGTCTAGCCCGGCTGATTTGTAGGGGTCCAGATTTTTCAGCTCTTTCAGAACTTCAGCTGAATGGATTTGGGAGAAGGAGAAATGGGGAAGGCTTGGGCGAGTTGCTGTTGGGGGTGCAGTGCTGTTGACCGGGGTAGGAGTTGCCAGGTGGAAAGCATGGCCAGCCGTAGAAAAATGCTTATTGAAATTCTCAATTATGGTGGATTTATCAGTGGTGACAGTGTTTCATATCTTCAGTGCAGTGGGCAGCTGGGAGGAGGTGTTCTTATTCTCCATGGACTTTACAGTGTCCCAGAACTTTTTAGAGTTAGTGTTGCAGGAAGCAAATTTCTGCTTGAAAAAGCTAGCCTTGGCTTTTCTAACTGCCTGTGTATAACGGTTTCTAGCTTCCCTGAACAGCTGCATATCACGGGGGCTGTTTGATGCTAATGCAGAACGCCGTAGGATGTTTTTGTGTTGGTTAAGGGCAGTCAGGTCTGGGGAGAACCAAGGGCTATATCTGTTCCTGGTTCTAATTTTCTTGAATGGGGCATGTTTATTTAAGATTGTTAGGAAGGCATTTAAAAAAAAAAATATCCAGGCATCCTCTACTGACGGGATGAGATCAATATCCTTCCAGGACACCCCGGCCAGGTCGATTAGAAAGGCCTGCTCGCTGAAGTGTTTCAGGGAGCGTTTACAGTGATGAGTGGAGGTCGTTTGACCGCTGACCCATTACGGATGCAGGCAATGAGGCAGTGATCGCTGAGATCTTGGTTGAAGACAGCAGAGGTGTATTTAGAGGGAAGTTGGTTAGGATGATATCTATGAGGGTGCCCGTGTTTAAGGCTTTGGGGGTACCTGGTAGGTTCATTGATAATTTGTGTGAGATTGAGGGCATCAAGTTTAGATTGTAGGATGGCTGGGGTGTTAAGCATGTTCCAGTTTAGGTCGCCTAGCAGCACGAGCTCTGAAGATAGATGGGGGCAATCAGTTCACATATGGTGTCCAGAGCACAGCTGGGGGCAGAGGGTGGTCTATAGCAGGCGGCAACGGTGAGAGACTTGTTTTTAGAGAGGTGGATTTTTAAAAGTAGAAGTTCAAATTGTTTGGGTACAGACCTGGATAGTAGGACAGAACTCTGCAGGCTATCTTTGCAGTAGATTGCAACACCGCCCCCTTTGGCAGTTCTATCTTGTCTGAAAATGTTGTAGTTTGGAATTAAAATTTCTGAATTTTGGTGGTCTTCCTAAGCCAGGATTCAGACACAGCTAGAACATCCGGGTTGGCAGAGTGTGCTAAAGCAGTGAAAAGAACAAACTTAGGGAGGAGGCTTCTAATGTTAACATGCATGAAACCAAGGCTATTACGGTTACAGAAGTCATCAAAAGAGAGCGCCTGGGGAATAGGAGTGGAGCTAGGCACTGCAGGGCCTGGATTCACCTCTACATCGCCAGAGGAACATAGGAGGAGAATAATAAGGGTACGGCTAAAAGCAATAAGAATTGGTCGTCTAGAACGTCTGGAACAGAGAGTAAAAGGAGGTTTCTGGGGGCGATAAAATAGCATCAAGGTATAATGTACAGACAAAGGTATGGTAGGATGTGAATACAGTGGAGGTAAACCTAGGTATTGAGTGATGAAGAGAGAGATATTGTCTCTAGAAACATCATTGAAACCAGGAGATGTCATTGCATGTGTGGGTGGTGGAACTAATAAGTTGGATAAGGTATAGTGAGCAGGACTAGAGGCTTTACAGTGAAATAAGCCAATAAACACTAACCAGAACAGCAATGGACAAGACATATTGACATTAAGGAGAGGCATCCTTAGTCGAGTGATCAAAAGGGTCCAGGGAGTGGAGAGGTTGGTTTGGGGGTCACGGCGATTTAGACAGCTAGCCAGGGCATCGGTAGCAAGCTAGCATAGGATGGAGGTCTGTTGTTAGCCACCTCTTGCGTTCCGTCAGTAGATTAGTGGAGTTCCGTGTTGTAGAGGGGATTAGTCCAAATCACACAACAACAAAAAAATAAAAACAATAGATATAGTTATAGAGGCCCAAGAAGAAACATAATAATAATAAAAATAAATAAATTGTCCGATTGTCTATTCTGAAACGGTTAGCAGGCCGCAGATGGGCGTTCAGGTAACGTCGCGACGGAGGAGCCAGCCGGATCTCCTTCGGGTAGATAACGTCGGCAGTCCAGTTGTGAAGGCCCGGTGGGGCTCCGCGTAGGCAGTAAAACGGGTCCGGATAGGTGACTGCAGCCCAGGAGTGATTGACGGAGCTGGCTAGCTCCGGAGTAATTGATGTTTGCTCCGAATCGATTTAAAGCAGATAGACACACGGATAGCAGCCAGCTAGCTGTGAGATCCGGGAGTGAATGTCCAGAGAGCAGTTGAAATCCAGGGACATGGAGAGAAAAATCGGTCCGGTATGTTCCGTTCCGAGCCGCGCTGCGCCGTACAAAACTGGCGATAGATTTTCGAGTTAAAGGATAGCTGATGACCACAAACCGTGGTTAGCTGAATACTAACGAGTTGCCAGTAAAGAAGCTAACTAGCTTCTGATTAGCTTCTGGCTAGCTCCTGGCTAGCTTCTGGCTAGCTTCTTGGAGTTTCTGGCTAGCTTCTGGCTAGCTTCTTGGAGGATTGCAGATTTGAGGTAAATAATACGTATTTATACATATCAATTGGTGAGGCAGGTTGCAGGAGAGTGTATTGAAGATGAGTTGATGGAAAATAAAAATAAAATGTATGTGAAAAAAGTTGTAAATATATATATATACACGACACGACAAGACGAGGACAAAAGACGTCTGAACTGCTATGCCATCTCGGGCATTTCATAATTCATAACATATTGATTCATGTAGTAACCAAAAAGGTGTTAAACAAATCAAAATATATTTTAGACGTTAAATTCTTCAAAGTGGCCACCCTTTGCCTTGATGACAGCTTTGCACACTCTTGGCATTCTATTCTCTCAACCAGCTTCACCCGGAATGCTTTTCCAACAGTCTTGAAGGAGTTCCCACATATTCTGAGCACTTGTTGGCTGCTTTTCCTTCACTCTGCGGTCCAACTCATCCTGAACCATCTCAATTGGGTTGAGGTTGGGTGATTGTGGAGGCCAGGTCATCTGATGCGGCGCTCCATCACTCTCCTTCTTGGTCAAATAGCCCTTACACGGCCTGGAGGTGTGTTGGGTCATTGTCCTGTTGAAAAACAAATAATAGTACCACTAAGATCTACCCAGATGGGATGGCGTATCGCTGCAGAATGCTGTGGTAGCCATGCTGGTTAAGTGTGCCTTGAATTCTAAATAAATTACCGACAGTGTCACCAGCAAAGCACCATCACACCTCCTTCTCCATGCTTCACGGTGGCAACCACACAGAGTAGGTGAACGGAGACCATCAGTTCACCTACTCTGCGTCTCACAAAGTCACGGCTGTTGGAACAAAGAATCTCATATTTGGACTCATCAGACCAAAGGACAGATTTCCACCGGTCTAATGTCCATTACTCGTGTTTCTTGGTCCAAGCAACTCTCTTCTTCTTATTGGTGTCATTTAGTAGTGGTTTCTTTGCAGCAATTAAACCATGAAGGCCTGATTCACACAGTCTCCTCTGAACAGTTGATGTTGAGATGTGTCTGTTACTTGAACTCTGTGAAGCATTTATTTGGGCTGCAATTTCTGAGGCTGGTAACTAATGAACTTATCCTTTGCAGCAGAGGTAACTCTGGGTCTTTCTTTCCTGTGGTGGTCCTCATGAGTGCCAGTTTCATCATAGCGCTTGATGGTTTTTGTGACTGCACTTGAAGAAACTTTCAGTTCTTGAAATGTTCAGGATTGACTGACCTTCATGTCTTAAAGTCATGATGGACTGTTGATTCTCTTTGCTTATTTGAGCTGTTCATGATATTATATGGACTTGGTCTTTTACCAAATATCTTCTGTGTACCACCCCTACCTTTTCACAACACAACTGATTGGCTCAAACGCATTAAGAAGGAAAGAAATTCCACAAATGAACTTTTAACAAGGCACACCTGTTAATTGAAATGCATTCCAGATGACTACCTCATGGAGCTGGTTGAGAGAATGCCAAGAGTGTGCAATGCTGTCATCAAGGCAAATGGTGGCTACTTTGAAGAATCTCAAATATATATATTTGGATTTGTTTAGAGCTTTTTTGGTTACTACATGATTCCATATGTGTTATTTCATAGTTTTGATGTCTTCACTATTATTCTGCAATGTAATAAATAGTAAAATAAAGAAAAACCCTTGACTACTAAAAGTGTTTGCACTCAAAAGTGTCTGCTACTGTAAGTGGAATAGCTTATTATTATACAGTATTACAATGCTATGGTGCTGGGCCCTACCTTTCCTGATCTAGTTTCTCTGGCTGCTCGTCCAATAGCCTCTCTGTTTATTTGACTAAGCCATAGGCTCATCAGGTTATTAATGAGGTTAAAAGCGGCTGTTCAGAGCAGTAATTAATACCAATGTGTGTGGTACTAAAAATGTGAACCAGGCCTTCTGGCAGCTTCCCAAATGGCACCCTATTCCCTATATAGTGCACTACTTTTGAACAGAGCCCTACAAGCCCTGGTCAACAGTCGTGTACCACATAGCGTGCCATTTGGGACGTATCCCAGGAGTTACAGTATCCCTCCATTTCCAGCAAGCTAAAGATAACCCCTAGAGGCCCCTAAAATTATTCAGACTTAGAGATGACTTGGCTTGACAATGTAAAATGGTCTCTAGTCGAGGTGGGGCTGGTCGTTGGTGAGGGCACCAGTTGTTGACAGATCGTTCGTTAAGAAAACCTCACAGAGAGAGGTTACATTCCATATGGCAGCCTATTCCCTTTATAGTGCACTACTTTTGACCGAAGCCGTATGAGCCCTAGTCAACACTAGTGGTATAAATAGGGAATAGGGTGCCATTTTGGATGCAGCTATGGTGAAATGTGAGGGATTCTTTCCACCAGTATACATTCCACAATCAACAGGTTGTCTCTCCCCCACACACACTGGCCCATGGATAGATACGTAGTCTGTTGAAAGGTTTTATTTGTGTTTCACTGACTCAACGGAGAGAGGTGAGAGCCTACGTAAAATAAACAAAGCTTCCCTCCCTTTTTGGTGAAAGACTTGTTACTTCTGAGTTTTCACCAATTAGTTTCTTATATTTGTACATTAATTCACTGCAGCTGTTTCAGTCAAAACGGTTTTAGGGTTTAGATTTTAGATTTTTTTCTTGTTGATTTATTAGGATTGACACCAATGGCAACAGCTAGTCTTACTGGGGTCTGAAACATAACAGGAAAGACATTACAGAAAAATACTTTCCATTTAACAACTTAACATGTAGTATGTGTGTGTGCATCTATCAATTCCACATACATGTCAGTACATACACACAACAAGTAGGTCACATGGTGGAGAGGTGTTGGGCCGTGAGATGTTGCTTTGTTTGTTTTTTGAAACCAGGTTTGCTGTTTACTTGATCTATATGAGATGGAAGAGAGTTCCATCCAATCATGGCTCTGTATAGTACTGTAAGTTTCCTTGAATTTGTTATGTACCTGGGGACTGTGAAAAGACCCCTGGTGGCATGTCTGGTGGAGTAAGTGTGTGTGTCAGTGCTGTGTGTAAGTTGACTATACAAACAATTTTATCATTTCCAACACATTAATGTTTCTTATAAAAACAAGAAGTGATGCAGTCAGTCTTTCCTCAACTCTTAGCCTAGCCTGGCATGCATAGTATTTATATTAGCCCTCTGATTGCAATGAAGAGCAATATGTGCCTCTCTGTTTTGGGCTAGCTGCAGCTTAATTAACTAGGTCCTTCTTTGCTGCACTTGACCATATGATGGGACAATAATCAAGATGAAGTTGTAACTGGCTCAACTTTCTTAGGGTGGGGGTATCATGCTCTTATGCTTGAGCCCTAAGCTAAGTAGGGAGGCCATCTGTGCATGTCCTAACCGTTTTATGTTATCCTTTTATGCCTTGGCTTTTATTCAATGAAATGAAATGTAGAGGAGTTCTGATCTTGTTAACCCAACCTCCACAGTAGATACATTATAGTTTTCTTTCAGAGTATGATATATTATGATAGAGTATGATAATGTATTGTACATTATGATAGAGAATGAGATATTATGATAGAGTATGATCTATTATGATAGAGTATGATCTATTATGATAGAGTATCATATATTATGATAGAGTATTGTACATTATGATAGAGTATGATATATTATGATAGAGTATAATATATAATGATAGAGTATCATATATTATGATATAGAGTATGATGTATTATGATAGAGCATTAGACAGTTAGTTGTACACAGCAATGACAGATTAAAGACATTAAGATATTTGTTTACAGTACAGAGCCATCAAATATCCATCAAAATGTATTCTTTGGATTCAAAGGTTCAATGATCTAGTTGTTTGTTCTTAACAGTTCCAGTTATGCAGAATGTTCCTGGTTATTTTCTTAGGCTTGTGTAGCTTTTTAGGCTTTTAGAAAGCTTCTATTCATGCTCACACACCATCTCTTCTCCTCCTCGTGTGACCTTTTCTCTGTCTCTGACCTCTCCTCCTTGTGTGACCTCTTCTCTGTCTCTGACCTCTCCTCCTTGCCGCGACCTCTTCTCTGTCTCTGACCTCTCCTCTTTGTACCACAGACCTTTGGAGCTGATGTACAAGTATGGTAATCTCAGCGAGGGAGTCTGTAAGCCTGGCTACGCAGCTGCCAAGATGACCACCATCTATCCAATGTGAGCCAAAGCTTTTTACATTTCTGATATGATGTGATATAATTAAGCAATAAAACCCGAGGGGGTGTGGTATATGGGCAATATAACATGGATAAGGGCTGTTCTTATACACAACGCAACGCCATATACCACAAACCCCAGGGGGTTTTATTGCTTAATTATATAATTAGAGAAGTAAAAATGTGTTTTGTCATGCCCTGATATGCCACGGCTTTCAGCCAATCAGCATTCAGGGCTCGAACCACCCAGTTTAGAATTTGGTTTATGATACATTTATGATATTATATAGTGTAATTTGGTTTATGATACATTTATGATATTATATAGTGTAATTTGGTTTATGATACATTTATGATATTATTATAACGGGATTCTTCCGTCGAAGGAGAGGAGGACCAAAATGCAGCGTGGTTGAAATTCATGTTTGTTTTTAATAAGAAAACTATACATGAATAAACTACAAAAACAACAACAGTCCCGTGTTGAACAAACACTGAGAGAGGAACAATCACCCACAACACCAAACAGGCTACCTAAATATGGTTCCCAATCAGAGACAATGACTAACACCTGCCTCTGATTGAGAACCATATCAGGCAAAACACAGAAACAGACAAACTAGACACACAACATAGAATGCCCACTCAGATCACACCCTGACCAAACAAAACATAGAAACATACAAAGCAAACTATGGTCAGGGTGTGACAGTACCCCCAAGGTGCGGACTCCGGCCGCAAAACCTGAACCAATTGGGGAGGGTCTGGGTGGGCATCTGTCCGCGGTGGCGGCTCTGGTGCTGGACGTGGCCCCCACTTCACCATAGTCTTAGTCCGACTTATTGTCCGCTTCCGTGGCCTCCTAACCATGGCGACCCTACTAAATGACCCCACTGGACAGAGGGGCAGCTCGGGACAGAGGGGCAGAAGCTCTGGCGCCTCTGGGCTGAGGGGCTATGGCGCCTCTGGGCTGAGGGGCCCCTGCGCCTCTGGTCTGAGGGGCTCCGGCGCCTCTGGGCTGGTGTGTGGAGGTGGTACCGGACCGTGCAGGCGCACTGGAGCTCTTGAGCACCGAGCCTGCCCAACCTTACCTGGTTGAATGCTCCCGGTCGCCCTGCCAGTGCGGCGAGGTGGAATAGCCCGCACTGGGCTATGCAGGCGAACCGGGGACACCATGCGCAAGGCTGGTGCCATGTAAGCCGGCTCTACGCATCTGGTCTCCAGTGCGTCTCCTTGCGCATGGTGTCCCCGGTTCTTCCTAAGTTGGCGCAGGTCTCCTACCTGGCTTCGCCACACTTCCTGTGTGCCTCCCCCCAATAAATTTTTGGGGCTGACTCTCGGCCTCCATCCACGCCGCCGTGCTGCCTCCAGCTCTTCTTTGGGGCGGCGATAATCTCCTGGCTGTGCCCAGGGTCCTTTACCGTCCAACTCATCTTCCCATGTCCAGTCCTCCGTGCGCTGCTCCTGCTGCCTGTCACCACGCCACTTGGTCCTGTTGTGGTGGGTGATTCTGTAACGGGATTCTTCCGTCGCAGCGTGGTTGAAATTCATGTTTGTTTTTAATAAGAAAACTTTACATATAATAAACTACAAAAACAACAACAGTCCCGTGTGGAACAAACACTGAGACAGGAGCAATCATAGAATGCCCACTCAGATCACACCCTGACCAAACAAAACATAGAAACATACAAAGCAAACTATGGTCAGGGTGTGACAATTATATAATTTGGTTTTTGATACATTTATGATATTATATCATTTCGTTTATGATACATTTATGATATTATATCATTTGGTTTATGATACATTTATGATATTATATAGTGTTATTTGGGTTATGAAACATTTATGATATTTTATCATTTGGTTTATGATACATTTATTATATTCTATAATTTGGTTTATGATACATTTATACTATATTTATTATATAGTATATAGTGTTATTTGGGTTATGAAACATTTATGATATTATTTTGTGTAATTTGGTTTATGATACATTTCTGATATTATATCGTTTGTTTTATGATACATTTATGATATTATATAATTTGGTTTATGATACATTTATGATATTATATAATTTGGTTTATGAGACATCGTTATAATTCAGCACCCCATGATCATTTTCTCTCCCTATTTTAGTAAAGTGTGTTACTTCAAGCTTAGTTGAGATGATGATGGCGCTACTTTGACAACGGCCTCATTCACAGTTTTCTTTCACTCTCTGACCATGACTCCATTCAGTTGTACTTTCTAATCCTCAGTGCCCTACTGTATTGTATATGCAACTTCATTGAGTCTCGACATCTTCACAATAAACCCACAGATTATCTTCGGCTCCATCTCAGATCCAACAGAAAGCCCCTCTCACATTGTGAGCATGAGTCGCTTCCTCCGTCCAGAAAAAAACACAGGAAGCAGAGAACTGCTGCTTTGTCTGCTGGCAGACCACTGGCCCATTGTCCGGCTCCCCTCGACTAGAGAGAGACAGCCATGGAGAGTCATAGGTGACCTGACCCCAGACGATTGGTTAGAATGACTCAGATGGTCCTCCCATTTGACAGTTTAGGGGTCAAGGGTCAGGGAACCCTCAGTGAAGATGTTGACCTTCCTGTGACTTCTGCCTCTTTGGATCTTTCTCAATCTTTCCTTGATTACTTCTGTCCTCTCTATTTGCAACCTTATCAAAAAATATTGGTGGAGAAGATCTGAAGGGGAGGGGCCTTGGATGTTCTCTTCCAATGTGTTTTGAGGAGGCAAGGAGACAGGACATGAGGAATCAAGGAAAGACTAATTGAGATATACCCTCTGCCTCTGCCTGGTGAAAGGTCACTGATTTCCTACCATCCACAGCACTGTGGAAACACATTTTCTTCCTGGTCATCCATTACAAATTTCAGACATCTCTATTTTACACATTATATATTAAAGATGTCAGATGTTTCATTAAGTTACCACTGATGTGAACTTTATTTGGTAGTTTTAATATTGGTTATTATTAAAAGGATAGTGTAATTCACTATGAACGATACATACACAAATGTCTTGTCAAAGCCTGCAATTAACGATCCTGATGTGTAGTGAATGTTGACCCTGACTTATTAATGACAAGAGAAGACCATGGTCACTGAGCGATCCCCATCCAGTTCCCATTTGTGCTCTTGTCTATCTATCTCCTTCTTACACGATGTACTTTACTTATGTACCTTGTGCCATCATGGACACTAGTCCTGTCATGTGGAAATCTCCCTGTTCAGAGTGGCGTGAGAGATGGAAGATCCCATTTCCCTTTCTCAATTATTCAACACTAGATAAGGCTCCACACCATCAAAATACCTTCACCTGTGTATGGTGTTTTCTTAGGGCCTCTCTCTCTCTCTCTCTCTCTCTCTAACCACCCCCATCTCTCTGTCTCTCTCTCTCTCTAACCACCCCATCTCTCTCTCTATCTCTCTCTCGCTCCCTCTCTCTAACCACCCCATCTCTCTGTCTCTTTCTCTCTTTCTCTTTCACTATTTTAAATAAGAGCCCCAGGATGCATCAGGCAGTCCGATGGGAGTTGGTGTCTTTTTTTGGTCTGTTGTGCTGTGCGGTCGTCCCAGTGCGTGAGAGCGATGGGCCCCATCCACTTATCTGGTCTCGTTTAGCACCCTTAGACACGCAACTCCCACAATACACAGAGAGAGAGAGAGAGATATTTGAGAGAGAGAGAAAGACCTTAAACTGACCGATATTCTACGTTGTTTTCTTCTTCTTCTCCTTCTTCTTATTTTTCTTCCTTCTTCTTGTTCTTCTTGTTCTTCTTTCTTCTTTTTCTTCTTGTTGTTCTTTCTCTTTCCTTCTTTTTTTCTTTTTCTTCTTGTTCTTCTTTTTCTTTCCTTCTTTTCTTCTTTTTCTTCTTTCTCTTTTCTTCTTTTTCTTCTTGTTCTTCTTTCTCTTTTCTTCTTTTTCTTCTTGTTCTTCTTTCTTCTTTTTCTTCTTCTTTTTCTTTCCTTCTTTTCTTCTTGTTCTTCTTTCTCTTTCCTTCTTATTTTTCTTTTTCCTTTGTTATTCTTCTTATCCTTCTTCTTTCCTCTTTCTTTTTCCTCCTTCTTCTTCTTTCTTTTTCCTCCTTCTTCTTCTTCTTCAACAGTATCGCAGCACCAAGTCTTTGACCAAAAGGCTCCTTTAACAGCTTCTATCCCCAAGCCATAAGACTGCTGAACAATTAATCAAATTGCCACCGGAGTATTTACATAGTCACTTCACTCCTAGTTACATGTACAAATGACCTCGACTAACCTGTACCCCCGCAAATATAGCCTCATTATTAACATTTTGTTGTGTTACTTTTTTATAATTTCTGACTTTAGTTTATTTGGTAAATATTTTCATAACTCTTTCTTGAACTGCACTGTTGGTTAAGAGCTTGTAAGTATTGCATTTCACAGTAAGGTCTACACTTGTTGTATTTGGCGCATGTGACAAATAAAGTTTGATTTGATTCTTCTCATTATTCTTCTCCTTCTTTCTGCTTCTTCTTTCTCCTTTCTTCTTCTCTCTGAGAGACAAATTAGCAGCAGGTGAGAGGAGGATTGTCGGTATGCGACTGAGGGCCCCAAAGGAAATAGGCTCTCATTCATAAGGCCTGCCCTGCACAGCAAAGCATTACTTAGTTGTTAAGCTGCAGACATTCCAGCATTCTCTGATTAGCCGTTTGTTATCTCCCGCCAGATCACAGCTAATTTGCTGTTCATTATGTGATATTACACATGAACAAAAAAACAGCAGCTGCCAAGACTGAAGGGGTTGTCTGGGTTAAAGAAACACTTTTTCTGTTCTGGGTGAGGTTTCACCAACATCTCATTTCTGGGTGAGGTTTCTCCATCTCTGTTCTGGGTGAGGTTTCTCCATCATCTCATTTCTGGGTGAGGTTTCTCCATCATCTCTGTTCTGGGTGAGGTTTCTCCATCTCTTTTCTGGGTGAGGTTTCTCCATCATCTCATTTCTGGGTGAGGTTTCTCCATCTCTGTTCTGGGTGAGATTTCTCCATCATCTCTGTTCTGGGTGAGGTTTCACCATCATCTCATTTCTGGGTGAGGTTTCTCCATCTCTGTTCTGGGTGAGGTTTCTCCATCATCTCTGTTCTGGGTGATGTTTCTCCATCATCTCTGTTCTGGGTGAGGTTTCTCCATCATCTCATTTCTGGGTGAGGTTTCTCCATCATCTCATTTCTGGGTGAGGTTTCTCCATCATCTCTGTTCTGGGTGAGGTTTCTCCATCATCTCATTTCTGGGTGAGGTTAGTCCATCATCTCATTTCTGGGTGAGGTTTCACCATCATCTCATTTCTGGGTGAGGTTTCTCCATCATCTCATTTCTGGGTGAGGTTTCTCCATCATCTCATTTCTGGGTGAGGTTTCTCTATCATCTAATTTCTGGGTGAGGTTTCTCCATCATCTCATTTCTGGGTGAGGTTTCTCCATCATCTCTGTTCTGGGTGAGGTTTCTCCATCTCTGTTCTGGGTGAGGTTTCTCTATCATCTAATTTATGGGTGAGGTTTCTCCATCATCTAATTTCTGGGTGAGATTTCTCCATCATCTCATTTCTGGGTGAGGTTTCTCCATCATCTCTGTTCTGGGTGAGGTTTCTCCATCATCTCATTTCTGGGTGAGGTTTCTCCATCATCTCATTTCTGGGTGAGGTTTCTCCATCATCTCATTTCTGGGTGAGGTTTTCTCCATCATCTCATTTCTGGGTGAGGTTTCTCCATCATCTCATTTCTGGGTGAGGTTTCTCCATCATCTCATTTCTGGGTGAGGATTCTCCATCATCTCTGTTCTGGGTGAGGTTTCTCCATCATCTCTGTTCTGGGTGAGGTTTCTCCATCTCTGTTCTGGGTGAGGTTTCTCCATCATCTCATTTCTGGGTGAGGTTTCTCCATCTCTGTTCTGGGTGAGGTTTCTCCATCATCTCATTTCTGGGTGAGGTTTCTCCATCATCTCTGTTCTGGGTGAGGTTTCTCCATCTCTGTTCTGGGTGAGGTTTCTCCATCATCTCATTTCTGGGTGAGGTTTCTCCATCTCTGTTCTGGGTGAGGTTTCTCCATCATCTCTCTGGGTGATGTTTCTCCATCATTCTGGGTGAGGTTTCTCCATCATTCATTTCTGGGTGAGGTTTCTCCATCATCTCATTTCTGGGTGAGGTTTCTCCATCATCTCTGTTCTGGGTTTCTGAGTTAGTTTCTGGGTGAGGTTTCCATCATCTCTGTTCTGGGTGATGTTTCTCCATCATCTCTGTTCTGGGTGAGGTTTCTCCATCATCTCATTTCTGGGTGAGGTTTCTCCATCATCTCATTTCTGGGTGAGGTTTCTCCATCATCTCTGTTCTGGGTGAGGTTTCTCCATCATCTCATTTCTGGGTGAGGTTAGTCCATCATCTCATTTCTGGGTGAGGTTTCACCATCATCTCATTTCTGGGTGAGGTTTCTCCATCATCTCATTTCTGGGTGAGGTTTCTCCATCATCTCATTTCTGGGTGAGGTTTCTCTATCATCTAATTTCTGGGTGAGGTTTCTCCATCATCTCATTTCTGGGTGAGGTTTCTCCATCATCTCTGTTCTGGGTGAGGTTTCTCCATCTCTGTTCTGGGTGAGGTTTCTCTATCATCTAATTTATGGGTGAGGTTTCTCCATCATCTAATTTCTGGGTGAGATTTCTCCATCATCTCATTTCTGGGTGAGGTTTCTCCATCATCTCTGTTCTGGGTGAGGTTTCTCCATCATCTCATTTCTGGGTGAGGTTTCTCCATCATCTCATTTCTGGGTGAGGTTTCTCCATCATCTCATTTCTGGGTGAGGTTTTCTCCATCATCTCATTTCTGGGTGAGGTTTCTCCATCATCTCATTTCTGGGTGAGGTTTCTCCATCATCTCATTTCTGGGTGAGGATTCTCCATCATCTCTGTTCTGGGTGAGGTTTCTCCATCATCTCTGTTCTGGGTGAGGTTTCTCTATCATCTAATTTATCGGTGAGATTTCTCCATCATCTCATTTCTGGGTGAGGTTTCTCCATCATCTCTGTTCTGGGTGAGGTTTCTCCATCATCTCTGTTCTGGGTGAGGTTTCTCCATCATCTCATTTCTGGGTGAGGTTTCTCCATCATCTCATTTCTGGGTGAGGTTTCTCCATCATCTCATTTCTGGGTGAGGTTTCTCCATCATCTCATTTCTGGGTGAGGTTTTCTCCATCATCTCATTTCTGGGTGAGGTTTCTCCATCATCTCATTTCTGGGTGAGGTTTCTCCATCATCTCATTTCTGGGTGAGGTTTCTCCATCATCTCTGTTCTGGGTGAGGTTTCTCCATCATCTCATTTCTGGGTGAGGTTTCTTCCACCATCTACAGGTGTCTTTTGTTTTGTTGAGAGGGAACTTAAATTGTGATATTACTGTATTCAGAATATTTACTAGTCTGGTAGACCAGAAACAACATTATCTCTAAGTTTTCTTTGTCAAAACTCAAAAGCTGAATGTATTATATACATGGTATGAAGTCTAACCTTTGTCAGTGGAGCAAATCATGGCTGCTTGAGTTAACGTTAATCACTCATGATTTGTTTTGGCTAATTCTTCATTCTGCGTTTCTTGATTGAGTTGGAGAAAAGGTCCCATGTGAGCGGTTTCGTTTTCCTTTAGTGTTCTGAAAGTCTTAGCATGATGCCTCAGAGCAACATGCAAATAGCCATATAATCAAGAGTGTTGGCCTTGTCAGAAGCTCTGAGCAGGTTCACACACACACACACACACACACACACACACACACACACACACACACACACACAAGTGGCTCTCTGGCAGGGAGACAGACATGGTTTGATCTGAGTACAATGTTTAGAGCCAGAGTTCTGTAGAGCTTGTCCTGGGCTAATTGGTCCCTCTGACCAGCATTATTTGTTCTTGGTGGGGTCTTTCTCTCCTGCAATAGTGTTACCTCATATATACCTTAAAGTATGTCCTTTTTCATTCTGAGGATGTGAGGATGAGGCTTTATGGAAAATGTCAGTCTGAAACTCGTGGTGAAACAACATCCAAGGTCATGTTCATTAGGCACCTACGTAAGAAAACAAGGATGGACTATCTGGACTTAAGGAAGGCTCATTTTCATGTTATGTTGCACAACGTTGTAAAATGTTTGCCATTGTGTGCCCAAATGAAGAGGACCCAGGCTCCCAGTCAGTCAGAGGCCCAGTCTGAGGCTTGATATCTCAAAGTGGAGACAGATGTGAGCACTAAATAGACCAGAACATACTAAATGTTTGTTGAAACACTAAACCAACAAAAAAATGAGTTAGCCTAACTGTAATTTTCATTTTACATGCAATGTTGAACATTCCCCCTCAAACTCAATCGGACTTCAGATGTACTGGGTGAAACTGCATGCGTTTCTCTAAAGGAAGAATCAAGTGGAATGGTATGTGGTCTCAGAGTGGTGCAGTAGTTATTATGAGTCGTGGTAAAAGGATTACACTGTTTGTAAAAACAAAAAATACCCTCATTAGGTGTCTGACATATCAGTTGGCATCAGTATGTCTTTAAACTGGTGCCAGTCTATGGTTGATCCAGGTGGCAGGACACTTCTACACTGTGGTCTTGGCCCTTATGTGTATCTCGCACCTACACAACGGTCAACTACCTGCATCACGGTTAACGGTCAACTACCTACTCCACAGTCAACTACCTACATCACGGTCAACTACCTGCATTATGGTCAACTACCTGCATCACGGTCAACTACCTACTCCACAGTCAACTACCTACATCACGGTCAACTACCTGCATTATGGTCAACTACCTGCATCACGGTCAACAAGCTGCATCACGGTCAACTACCTGCATCACGGTCAACACACTACCTGCATTACAGTCAACTACCTGCATCACAGTCAACACAGTACCTGCATTACGGTCAACTACCTGCATTACGGTCAACTACCTGCATCACGGTCAACACAGTACCTGCATTACGGTCAACTACCTGCATCACGGTCAACACAGTAGCTGCATCATGGTCAACTACCTACATCACATTCAACTCAACTACCTGCATCACGGTCAACACAGTACCTGCATTACGGTCAACTACCTGCATCACAGTCAACTACCTGCATCACAGTCAACTACCTGCATCACGGTCAACAAGCTGCATCATGGTCGACTACCTGCATCACGGTCAACACACTACCTGCATTACGGTCAACTACCTGCATCACAGTCAACACAGTACCTGCATTACGGTCAACTACCTGCATTGCGGTCAACTACCTGCATCACGGTCAACACAGTACCAGCATTACGGTCAACTACCTGCATCACGGTCAACACAGTAGCTGCATCATGGTCAACTACCTACATCACATTCAACTCAACTACCTGCATCACGGTCAACACAGTACCTGCATTACGGTCAACTACCTGCATCACAGTCAACTACCTGCATCACGGTCAACTACCTGCATTACGGTCAACTACCTGCATCACAGTCTACTACCTGCATCACGGTCAACTACCTGCATTACGGTCAACACAGTACCTGCATTACGGTCAACTACCTGCATCACGGTCAACTACCTGCATTACAGTCAACTACCTGCATCACGGTCAACTACCTGCATTACGGTCAACTACCTGCATCACGGTCAACTACCTGCATCACGGTCAACTACCTGCATTACGGTCAACTACCTGCATTACGGTCAACTACCTGCATCACGGTCAAATACCTGCATCACGGTCAACACAGTACCTGCATTACGGTCAACTACCTGCATTACAGTCAACTACCTGCATCACGGGCAACTACCTGCATCACGGTCAATTACCTGCATCACGGTCAATTACCTGCATCACGGTCAACTACCTGCATCACGGTCAACTACCTGCATTACGGTCAACTACCTGCATTACGGTCAACTACCTGCATTACGGTCAACTACCTGCATCACTGTCAACACAGTACCTGCATTACGGTCAACTAACTGCATCACGGTCAACACAGTACCTGCAACACGGTCAAATACCTGCATCACGGTCAACACAGTACCTGCATTACAGTCAACTACCTGCATCACGGGCAACTACCTGCATCACGGTCAATTACCTGCAATGAAGGGTCAAACTGCTCATTGTGAAAAGTGACTGATTTCATTGTAGAATGGAATCAGTGTTTGTGTTTACAGTTATAGTATGATTAGACCTTGGAGTGCTCTCTCAAGATGATGTGGCTAGTCATTTACAGACAGAGGAGACTGAGGTTAGTCAAACCATGGTAGGGATGATGGAGCGGCAGGTAGCCTAGCGGTTAGAGCGTCGGGCCAGTAACCGAAAGGTTGCTGGATCAAATCCCCGAGCTGACAAGGTAAAAAAAATCTGTCATTCTGCCCCTGAAAAAGGGTTCCCCGGTAGGCCGCCATTGTAAATAATAATTTGGTCTTAACTGACTTGCCTAGTTAAATAAATGCATAAAGAAAACAAAAACATGATGTTAAAGATGCCTGATACTTACACACTGGAGAGTACAACAGAAGATCCCTATTGACCACTATTTAACCCATGCTAGTTATTATAGTGTTCCTGAGTGTTCACTCACCTTAGGTCATGATTATTTTTTTCCCCTCTCATGGTTGAACTCAGACATCTCTCCTCTCTGCTCTGGGTGCTGATAAAGAGAGAGACAGCCAGTGGATTACATGAAACTCAACTCCTGTAATCCTGTACAGCATGCTGCCTCACAGTAATCAGAGCATCTCCTGCCTTACCTCCACGTGGGGGCTGTGTGTCTGTCTGTGTCTGTCTGTCTGTCCGTGTCTGTCTGTCTGGTCATGTGTGCCTGTCTGTCTGGCTGCTCTTATTTATGGTCTGTTAATTGTCACTAGCGGCAGGTAGCCTAGTGGTTAGAGCATTGGGCCAGTAACCAAAGGGTTGCTAGATCAAATCCCTGAGCTGACAAGGTAAAAATATCTTGTTCTGCCCCTGAACGAGCCATTTAGACCATCATTGTAAATAATATATTTTTCTTAATAACTCACTTGCCTAGTTAAATCAAGGTTAAGAACTAGTCTCACTCACTTTTTATAAATTGTGCTCACTCCGTTTATCTCCAGGTTCGCTAAACCAGCCCCTATGTTCCTCGATCCAAACTTCAGACGATTCTCCAAGATCAGCAACTTTTTCCCACCTTTTGGAATAAAAACGCAAGGTATGGACCTCAGTTTTGTATCTGTTTATTTCATCCACTGACATCCATGTCTTTGTTCATAGTTAGTCAAATCACAGTTGGATGACCATGAAGAATGGGGAGCTCCTGGTAGAGGATGCTGTTGCCTCGAGAAAGCCAAGTAGCTCACCTACAGGGAGGAGGATGTAGCTATGGGCTCTGGGTCAGTGCTAAGACGAGGGAGAGAACAAATACTGGCCTTATCGAGAAGAACATCACTGCTGCTCCAAGTTATGCAGGGATCAGGCCTCTATGCAGGGATCAGGCCTCTATGCAGGGATCAGGCCTCTATGCAGGGATCAGGCCTCTATGCAGGGATCAGGCCGCTATGCAGGGATCAGGCCTCTATGCAGGGATCAGGCCTCTATGCAGGGATCAGGCCGCTATGCAGGGATCAGGCCTCTATGCAGGGATCAGGCCTCTATGCAGGGATCAGACCGCTATGCAGGGATCAGGCCTCTATGCAGGGATCAGGCCGCTATGCAGGGATCAGGCCTCTAAGCAGGGATCAGGCCTCTATGCAGGGATCAGGCCTCTATGCAGGGATCAGGCCTCTATGCAGGGATCAGGCCGCTATGCAGGGATCAGGCCGCTATGCAGGGATCAGGCCACTATGCAGGGATCAGGCTGCTATGCAGGGATCAGGCTATGACAGCAAAGCATCAACCTGCCCCGTCTTCCTGCCCCTTACTTATCCATTCTAAAACAATGAGATCACCCATTTAATTCAAGTGTTTCATCTCATCGAAGTTTTACATAAATATTTTGGGTTCAATATTAATATAATGGAATCTGTTTTAATATAAATCTGGCTAAATGTAGTGATGATAACGAGTGTGTCAGTGCTCTAAATATCTCTGGAAAGGTATCAAGAGATGGCTGTGTAGTCTATCTCATCATGTTGCGTGTGCAGAACATGTTAAGATCATGTCTTGATGTTCATGGTTCTCGGTATCAGAGGAAGGGTGAAAGCTAGCTAGCGTTCTCGTAGAAATCTGTGACTCTGAGAACTGTGTCCATCAATGTCCTGCCCTTTGGCAGTAGTATTGAGAAGCACCAACACAGCACCACTGTCTGACCGTCACATCCTTCTGCCTACCAGTCACAGGCCCTGATTACCACCCAGTCCCAAGCTTTTGATCCTCACACCGCAAGTATCCCACCCAAACACATGCTAATGGTGTAATGAGTTGCTACAGTATGTAGCCTTGTCTTCAAAACAGCATCAGCTAATCAGTTTTATTTAATTGAACCTTTATTTATACAGGTTATTCTCATTTAAATGTGTTAATCAGTAATAATCAGTGAGGTATTTGTGGCCTGACTGCCTGCCCTCATGCTCATGGCTGATCTGAACCAGGAAGCCCAACCAACACAGACTCTCTTCTCCCATCCAACTAACACGTCCTGGGCATTTTCTGTTCTGAGGCTCAGTAGTAGGGCTCCCGAGTGGCGCAGCGGTCTAAGGCACTGCATCTCAGTGCTAAAGGCGTCACTTTAGACCTTAGTTAGATTCTAAGCTGTATCACAACCGGCCATGATTGGGAGTCCCATAGGGCGACACACAATTGTCCCAGCGTCGTCCGGGGGTAGGCCGTCATTGTAAATAAGATTTTTTTCTTAGCTGACTTCCCTAGTTAAATAAATAGGTACGTTTGTGGGATCACACTGAACATAGGTTATTAAGGTCATAACGTAAGCCCTTCTTTTGATGCTGATCGGTTGGTAGATCTGATTTGAGTCCTTCATTGTGAGAGATTTGTTTTGTTCTGGAATGTGCCCAGCCTAGGTCCCCCTCCCTTACAGATGGTGATATGGTAGCTTAGGCCTCTCATCTGATATCAGCTGTGTGGTTTGGCTGGAAGGAGAGACAATCTTTTCAACTGATTCCATCCATCCTGATTGATCTAGTCTGTTTGTATCTGGGATATCACCGCAGTAGTCAACAGCTCGAATGCGTCCCAAATGACACCCTATTCCCTATATAGTGCACTACTCAATAGCAGTGCACTATATAGCGAAAAGGGTGCGATTTGAGAAGTAGCCCTATCAGTGTTAGTCACACTACAGATATCCAAGAAATTTTGGACGAAGATGTAACTGTCTCCACAACAATGCTGTTGACAGCTTCTGAGCGACCCTTAATTATTCAATCGTAGATTGTGTCACGGAAATGTGTTATTCGTTTAAATCATGTGTCAAATAGGGACTCCGTTTTTATGGACTGAATCCATAAAAGTTCAAAAATGACTCATGACAAATGAAAAGGTCTGATTCCATAACTCTGTGATTCCATTATTCCATTATGTCTGACTAAAATGTCATCCTTGGGTCATGTGGGAGTACGATTCCATCTTATGATCTCCATTGTATCTGAGAAACAGTATCTAATGACAATTTAATGCCCTGGCAATTTAGCTGAATGTCAATAATCCTGAATAGCACGCAACTGCTAGGCTATACAGTCAAATCGTGTGGACTTTCGTCTCGTGTTAAATGGTCCAGCGTTTCTGAGCTTACATCTGTTTTCCCAATCATTTTAATCCTGATCCCCTGAATTATAGGGCACGTGTATTTACCCTCATCAATTGCATAGAAAACATCCAGATTGAAGTTATTCTTTACTCTACACTTTTTTTCTTCCTCGAATAACAGTCTAGATAAATAGCCAGTTATATAGTGTTGTATTGAAAGAACCAGAGCATCTAAGATTCCAGAGGTGTCGTGATGTAACCTCATTCCCTGAGGTCCAAGGATTGTTGCCCGCATCAGCCTGGAGAATGTGCTTGTTTAAAAATGACCTTCCTCTAACCGGGGATTTCTTCGTGCCCTGTCGTTTTCCCTCTCAGTATCTTAAGCTGTATACTGTATTGTTTCGTCCTAAATTGCACCCTTTCCCCTATATAGTGCATTACTTTTGACCCATAGGGCTCTGGGCAAAAGTAGTGCACTGTATAGGGAATAGGGTGCCATTTGGGACTCAGCGCTTCTCTGCTCCGACCCAGGAGGTGTACATGCTCTGCATGAGGCCCTGCTCTTACCTCTCTGTCCTGGACTGCCTGCCTGGCCACCCAGATATCTCTGATGGTTGTATAACATGAAGAAGTGTTCACCTCCCCTCTGTCAGCCCACCCAGCCTCTCCTTTGGCTTCATTCCCTGGTTCGTTTATCAAAGTGTTCAAGTCCATCAGGTTTACAACACTACCTTGGTCTCTCTGCTGAGGTGATGATGCAGGGTGGGATTTATGTGTTGAGAGCCTCTTTATTACATGACTTTCATCTTCCACTCAGATGCTGTGTTTTTCTCCTCTTCTCTCCTCAGAAAAGATCATAGATAATATTCTGACAGCAACGAAGAGCTATGGTCTGGGAGAAGAGCTGGACAGGTATGTCACACCTCAAGCACCATAACAGGTCTATTACAACAACGGGGATGTCTAGGGGAGTTTAAAAGGGTTTATGCCAGGACATTCAGAAAACTCTGGAGCTGTCTCAGAAAAGCTATTGTCTGGTCCCAGATCTGTTTGTGCTGTCTTGCCAACTTCTATGGCCAAAACAACCATTAGATATGAGTTGGCTAGAAAGCACAAACAGATCCGGGACCAGGCTAGAAATATGTTTTTCCAATCCAGGACACTTTGCTGAGTAATTTTACTTCCAACATAAGGATTAATGAATTATAATCACACAGGCAGCAGGCAGCTGTTTTGGTAGTTTTATAATTTAACTTCTGGCCAGCGTTCTGTCTTTTTAGGTCTTCGTTCTTTCCACAGCCACTAGAATCTGCAGACCTGATTTCATCAACTAAGGAAATTGAGAATGTGTTTATTTTTCCACATGGAATGTAGAACTCAGACTAAACATAGGTCACATTCTCTAAAACATAAGACCCAATAGCGAAAGCTCAACTACATATCATATCAGAATCAAATGAATCACTGTGCAGTACTTGGTATGTTCTCACTTCACAAACCTCAGAACTTGTGTTTCTGCTGTTTTTTCCCTGCTCTTCTAGTCAGAGTTGTAAGAAGTGCATCATCATGGGAAATGGTGGTATTCTGGCCAACAAGTCTATGGGTGTGAAGATTGATGAGTACGATGTGATTGCAAGGTCAGTTAAGGCACATTAATTAACACTAGGATTCTTAAATAATCTTCCCTAGATTCCTTCCATCCTCTCTCCTCACCTCCTTCTCAAAATCTCTAGAAGAGAACATCCAAAGTTCCTTCCCTCCGATATGTTTTGAGAAGGAGGCAAAGAGAGAGGATGCGAGGAATTGAGGAAAGACAAATTGAGAAAGAGCCCAGGTTATGTGATTGTGAGAACCCTGTGTTTATCGATTCCTAATCCCAGTCCCCCTGTGTGTGTTGCAGGTTGAACGAGGCTCCAGTGTCTGGCTATGAAAAGGATGTGGGCTCCAAGACCACCATGCGTATCACCTACCCAGAGGGAGCCATCCAGAAGACTGAACGCTACGAACAGGACTCCCTCTTCGTCCTCTCTGCCTTCAAAGCTCTCGACTTCAGATGGCTGCGGTCCATAATCTTTAAGGAGAGGCTGGTAAGGGAAATGAGCCCTTTTTCACACTACTGAGTTGAGCTGAACCAAGGCAAGCCAGGCTTGTAATATTAACCCAGCAAACAGGCAACGTTCATATAATGTTAAATAACGTTCGAATTGAGTCCTAATGTATAGAGAAGACATTATAGCCACCGGATGGGAACTTCCCTGGAGAGCTCTGTCAATGTTTGGGAAACTTGCTATTTTAACCATCACAGAGCGCCCCTACTAATGTTCTGGAAATGCAATGTTTGGTTAACCAGGCTAACCAGTAGAGGGCAGTGGGAAGTTACTGTAGACTTCAGAGAGAATCCCTGGGCTAACTTTACCAAGCCATACGCACCTGTTTGTCCTGTGTAAACTATGGTGTCGCACTGTGCCCAGGAAATATCAGGGTTAAGAAATGGCATCAAATCAGACCCCGTGTGACGATAAGTGGAAGACATTTACCCATATTTACCACACTGTTTAATTCAATTGGATAATACTAGATAATAGTAGGCTTATATTCTCACTTTGGAACTCAGAACTTGTTGTGACTGGAGAATAATGTGTCATTATACCACTTGTTTGAGGAATATGTATGCTGTGTGGATGGCACCTCAAGCTGAACCTCGGCAAGACGGAGCTGCTCTTCCTCCCGGGGAAGGACTGCCCGTTCCATGATCTCGCCATCACGGTTGACAACTCCATTGTGTCCTCCTCCCAGAGCGCTAAGAACCTTGGTGTGATCCTGGACAACACCCTGTCGTTCTCAACTAACATCAAGGCGGTGGCCCGTTCCTGTAGGTTCATGCTCTACAACATCCGCAGAGTACGACCCTGCCTCACAAAGGAAGTGGCGCAGGTCCTAATCCAGGCACTTGTCATCTCCCGTCTGGATTACTGCAACTCGCTGTTGGCTGGGCTCCCTGCCTGTGCCATTAAACCCCTACAACTCATCCAGAACGCCGCAGCCCGTCTGGTGTTCAACCTTCCCAAGTTCTCTCACGTCACCCCGCTCCTCCGCTCTCTCCACTGGCTTCCAGTTGAAGCTCGCATCCGCTACAAGACCATGGTGCTTGCCTACGGAGCTGTGAGGGGAACGGCACCTCAGTACCTCCAGGCTCTGATCAGGCCCTACACCCAAACAAGGGCACTGCGTTCATCCACCTCTGGCCTGCTCGCCTCCCTACCACTGAGGAAGTACAGTTCCCGCTCAGCCCAGTCAAAACTGTTCGCTGCTCTGGCCCCCCAATGGTGGAACAAACTCCCTCACGACGCCAGGACAGCGGAGTCAATCACCACCTTCCGGAGACACCTGAAACCCCACCTCTTTAAGGAATACCTAGGATAGGATAAAGTAATCCCTCTCACCCCCTTAAAATATTTAGATGCACTACTGTTCCACTGGATGTCATAAGGTGAATGCACCAATTTGTAAGTCGCTCTGGATAAGAGCGTCTGCTAAATGACTTAAATGTAATGTAAATGAGGAATGGACACATTAGAGGACAAGTGCCAGCGTGCTGCATGTTGTCAGTCTGTGAGACAATCACCAATTCAACATAGTGTGAGCCAGTACTATAGACTAACAGAGTGGATGTCTTTTTATTCAGGCTTAGCTTATAACTTAAGACCATTGAAGGGGAGTCCCTTTCTTTTGTGCTACAGGTAGTGTATAGTTCTTCTCTCAGGTGAGGGACAGACACTTAATGATGTAGTTAATTGGCATGTCTCTAAGAGTGAATAACTCCTTATCTCTTTAAGGAGAGTCTCTCTCTCTGTCTCTTATCTGACAATAGTAACGAAGGTGCTTTGTTGCATACATCTGGACTCCATTGTTAAAGCCCAGTATCTTATGGTACATAGCAGAGGCTGAGTAAGTTTACCTCAAGGACAGTGTGTATGCCCAGTATCTTATGGTACATAGCAGAGGCTGAGTAAGTTTACCTCAAGGACAGTGTGTATGCCCTGTATCTTATGTTACATAGCAGAGGCTGGGTAAGTTTACCTCAAGGACAGTGTGTATGCCCAGTATCTTATGGTACATAGCAGAGGCTGAGTAAGTTTACCTCAAGGACAGTGTGTATGCCCTGTATCTTATGGTACATAGCAGAGGCTGAGTAAGTTTACCTCAAGGACAGTGTGTATGCCCTGTATCTTATGGTACATAGCAGAGGCTGAGTAAGTTTACCTCAAGGACAGTGTGTATGCCCAGTATCTTATGGTACATAGCAGAGGCTGAGTAAGTTTACCTCAAGGACAGTGTGTATGCCCTGTATCTTATGGTACATAGCAGAGGCTGAGTAAGTTTACCTCAAGGACAGTGTGTATGCCCTGTATCTTATGTTACATAGCAGAGGCTGAGTAAGTTTACCTCAAGGACAGTGTGTATGCCCTGTATCTTATGGTACATATCAGAGGCTGAGTAAGTTTACCTCAAGGACAGTGTGTATGCCCTGTATCTTATGGTACATAGCAGAGGCTGAGTAAGTTTACCTCAAGGACAGTGTGTATGCCCTGTATCTTATGGTACATAGCAGAGGCTGAGTAAGTTTACCTCAAGGACAGTGTGTATGCCCTGTATCTTATGGTACATAGCAGAGGCTGAGTAAGTTTACCTCAAGGACAGTGTGTATGCCCTGTAACTCTACTCCCCCAGCTCTGCTAAAAGTGAGAAACTAGAAACATTATAGTTGTTGTATTATTATCTATCCTGATGGCTGATTACCCTGATTACCCTGCTTTCATGTACATACAGTATCTCCCTCAAATACCTTGTACCTCTGCACATTGATCTAGTACTCCCTATATATAGCACAATTCTTGTGCATTTGATTTAATTCCTTGTGTTACTTATTTTATTATTATTTCTAAATTCTGCATCGTTGGAAAGGCTTGTAAGCAAGCATTTCACGGTAAAGTCTACACCTGTTGTATTTGATACATGACAAATAAAAGTTGATTAGATTTTGGGGATTTTGTTGACATACGTGACCAGTTTAAATTTAGCTCTAGAGAATTTGCTTTTTGTTTTCACACACAGTAATTTAGTATTGGATAGTGCTGCTCCGTATACTCAGGTTATGACAGCTTTGAGGGGATGTTTATCAGGATTAGGAGAGGCTTTCTTAGGGAACATGGCCACTGAAAGAAGCTCAATCCCCTAGCTAGCTAATATACCTAAATACCCTTGAGTTGTGCTCGCTAAGAAAACAGATATTTTACCTCTGGTCTCCTCAAGTCTACATGCATTACGGTTTGCACTTGCTGTTCAGAGAGAAAGAGAGAGGGGGGGTAGAGAGAAGAAGGAGAGAGGGGGGAGATACTTGTGTGGGAAGTACAGTGCATTTGGAAAGTATTCCGACCCCTTATCCACATTTTGTTACATTACAGCTTTATTCAAAAATGTATAACAAAAATGTTTTTCCTCATTAATCTACACACAATACCCCATAATGACAAAGCGAAAACAGGTTTTTCGAAATGATTGCAATTGTATTAAAAATAGAAAACAGAAATACCTTATTTATATAAGTATTCAGACCCTTTGCTATGAAACTCTAAATTGAGCTGAGGTGCATCCTGTTTCCATTTAGATGTTTCTACAACTTGATTGGAGTCCACCTGTGGTAAATTCAATTGATTGGACATGATTTGGAAAGGCACACACCAGTGTATATTAGGTCCCACAGTTGACAGTGCATGTTTGAGCAAAAACCAAGCCATGAGGTCGAAGGAATTGTCCTTAGGTCTCCGAGACAGGATTACGTCAAGGCACAGATCTGGGGAAGGGTACCAAAACATTTCTGCAGCATTGAAGGTCCCCACGAACACAGTGGCCTCCATCATTCTTAAATGGAATATGTTTGGAACACCTAAGACTCTTCCTAGAGCTGGCTGCTGGGCCAAACTGAGCTATCGGGGTGAAGGGCCTTGGTCAGGGAGGTGACCAAGAACCCGATAGTCCCTCTGACTGAACTCCAGAGTTCCTCTGTGGAGATGGGAGAATCTTCCAGAAGGACAACCATCTCTGAATCACTCTACCAATCAGGCCATTATGTTAGAGTGGCCAGACAGAAGCCACTCCTCAGTAAAAGGCACATGACAGCTCGCTTGGAGTTTGCCTATAGGAACCTAAAGGACTCAGACCATGAGAAACAAGATTCTCTGGTCTAATGAAACCAAGATTGAACTCTTTGGCCTGAATGACAAGCCTCACATCTGGAGGAAACCTGGCTCCATCCCTACGGTGAGGCATGGTGGTGGCAGCATCATGCTCTGGGGATGTTTTTCAGTGGCAGGGACTGTGAGACTAGTCAGGATTGAGGGAAAGATGAATGGAACAAAGTACAGAGAGATCCTTGATGAAAACCTGCTCCAGAGCTCTCAGGACTTCAGACTGGGGTGAAGGTTCACCTTCCAACAGGACAATGACCCTAAGAACACAGCCAAGACAATGCAGGAGTGGCTTTGGGACAAGTCTCTGAATGTCGTTGAGTAACCCAGCCAGAAAACTCCCCAAATACAAGTGTGCCAGGTTTGTAGCATCATACCCAAGAAAACTCTAGACTATAATTGCTGCCAAAGGTGCTTCAACAAAGCACTGAGTAAAGGGTCTGAATATTTATGTAAATGTGATATTTCCTTTTTTATATATACATTTGCAAACATTTTTAAAAAATCTGTTTTTGCTTTGTCATTATGGGGTATTGTGTGTAGATTGATGAGGGGCAAAAACAATATAATCAATTTTAAAATAAGGCTGTAACAAATCAAAATGTGGAAAAAGTCAAGGGGTCTGAAATCTTTCAGAAATCTCCACAGGATAGTCTGCCCTACTGTCATTCATTCAAGTTTCTGCAAGCCTACCACACATGAGCAGCTTGCCCCAAGCAAGCTTCATTAGACTGTTGGAGCAAGCTATGCTTTCAGAATGCCTGGCGGGAGGACAGACTGATGGAAGAGTACAATGAGGATAATGGGCAGACAGATGACCTATGAGTTGATATTGTTATTGTGTCATTTCTCTCTCTCTTTAAACCCTGCTTGTAAATGAATATGAATGTGATAATAACAATACATTTTAATCCATAGGTTCCCTCTAATTTAACTCTTTATTACAGACCAGTGAAGGTCAGAGCAGCGTTCTAAGGTTGGGCTCTGACATGGTTTTAAGGTTAAGGTTAGAGGGCTGGGACTGATATGCTTTTGGTCTCTGAGAAGAAAAATGTCTAGCTCTGGTTACAGTCACTGTGGTCATTCCTTCATGGTTGAATGGAAATAGAGCACATGGAACATGTTGTTAAACTCAGCAAACCTGATTCCCCCTACCTTCCTCTCTTCATTCTCCATTCTTTAGAGAAGGATGGGTCAGATTCAAATGGTATAGTATTGTATCTGAAAGTAGGCATAAATAAAATAAACATATTGGGAAATGAAGTACACTTTTCATCCATGTGTATAGGGTCTCCACAGACAGACTCCCTCCTGTCCCTGCTCTGATCACTTTGAACAGGAGGGGGGTCTGAGAGTATAGGGTTCAGAGGGCTGTGGGCTGGCAGACTAATGGATTCAGGGGTCTGATGCACATCAGAGAGCAACAGTAGCACTGTGAGAGGAGACCTGGGCTCACCTGGCCTGCCCAGTGCCGACAGACAGAGAGACAGACAGACAGACAGACAGACAGACAGACAGACAGACAGACAGACAGACAGACAGACAGACAGACAGACAGACAGACAGACAGACAGACAGACAGACAGATGAATAAGACTATCACTGGGGTGGTCCAGTGCTCTGAGTCTGTGTCTGGATGACTTTTCACCCAGTGACAGCCAGGTGGGTGGGTGGGAGGGGACAGACAGACGGACGGACGGACGGACGGACGGACGGACGGACGGACGGACAGACAGACAGACAGACAGACAGACAGACAGACAGACGATAGATGAATAAGACTATCACTGGGGTGGTCCTGTGCTCTGAGTCTGTGTCTGGATGACTTTTCACCCAGTGACAGCCAGGTGGGTGGGTGGGAGGGGACAGACAGACAGACAGACAGACAGACAGACAGACAGACAGACAGACAGACAGACAGACAGACAGAGACACTCTGAGTCAGCTAGTCATGACAGTCATACTGCGATTCCTCTACTCTTTATTTATTGAGTCTTTAAATGGCCTTGCGTCTCAAGAAAACACGTCACTTATGTATGCGCACATAAAGCCTTTCTTTTTTATTCATTTTGATTTCACCTTTATTTAACTAGCAAAGTCATATAAGAACAAATTTGTATTTACAATGACAGCCTACCAAGAGACAAAAGGCCTCCTGCGGGGACGGGGGCTGGGATTAAAAATGTAGGACAAAACACACATCACGACAAGCGAGACACCACAACACTACATGAAGAGAGATCTAGGACAACAACACAGCATTGAAGCAAAACATGACAACACAGTATGGTAGCAACATAACAACAACACAGTAGCGACACAACATGGCAGCAGCACAACATGGTAGTAGCACAACATGGTACAGAAATTGTTAGGCACAGACAACACAAATGGCAAAAGGGTAGAGACAACAATACATCACGTGAAGCTGCCACAACTGTCAGTATGAGTGTCCAGGATTGAGTCTTTGAATGAAGAGTTTGAGATAAAACTGTCCAGTTTGATTGTTTGTTGTAGCTCGTTCCAGTCACTACCTGCAGCAAACTGAGAAGAGGAGCGACCCAGGGATGTGTGTGCTTTGGGGACCTTTAACAGAATGTGACTGGCAGAACAGGTGTTGTATGTGGAGGATGGGGGCTGCTGTAGGTGTCTCAGATAGGGGGGAGTGAGGCCTAAGAGGGTTTTATAAATAAGCATCAACCAGTCTGTCTTGCGACAGGTATACAGAGATGACCAGTTTACAGAGGAGTATAGAGTGCAGTGATGTGTCCTATAAGGAGCATTGGTGGCAAATCTGTTGACCGAATGGTAAAGAACATCTAGCCACTCGAGAGCACCCTAACCTTCTGATCTAGAAATTACATCTCCCTAATCTAGCATGGGTAGGATGGTCATCTGAATCAGGGTTATTTTGGCAGCTGGGGTGAAAGAGGAGCGATTATGATACAGGAAACCAAGTCTAGCTTTAACTTTATCCTGCAGCTTTGATATGTGCTGAGAGAAGGACAGTGTACCATCTAGCCATACTCCCAAGTACCTGTATGAGGTGACATAATATAATAACAATAGATTTGCTTGTCATGTATGGAGCTGTAGTAAAGTCTTTCAATGAATCTTATTAGGACAAAGTAACATAGCTCTGAATACTACTGTATACATTAGTTTCACACTGTATGACATGTACACAGTATAATCACAGAGTTTATAAACCCTGAGGCACAACATCGCCAGAAACAGACCAAGCAGACCAGGCCAGAGTTTGAGAAGCAAATGAAAGTGAAAAATTCTTCTTTAGTTAGTTAATTTTCTATAAATCTAAGTGTACAACCTAGATTCAAGTCAATGTCTTAAGGAGTTGAACATGTTATTACTCCAACCTTGTGAAAGTGTGAAACTGACAAGTTTTCATTTTCGTCAAAACAACTTGATATTGCAGCAGTGGCTTTGATTTGACGGCCTTCACATGTGCAGTTTGGCGTGAGACGACCTTTCGACCCGGGGACCTGTTTCTGCGCGTGAGCTTAGCTAGTCAACGTCGCCATGACATCGCCTACAAACATTCTTGGGGATTTCTACAGTTTCATCCTATCTTCATGCTGTACTGTCTTTGGTATAATGTGTGATTTAGTAATCTGAGGATATGGAGTAAATGTGTAAGGCTTGACACTAGCGCTTCTACCACTACACAGTCAAAATAGACAAACAATGTTGTATTAAAGATTCAATTCTTAGAAATTCATTATGAGACCAGCCTCATTCATAAGCTTTTAGAAGGAGGGAGCTCAAGTTGCGACTCATACTACTGCTAGGCTGCAATTACCAGACGAGTAGACACACACACACACACACACACACACACACACACACACAATTGTCAGTGGTTCTGAATGAGGGAGAGTGTTGGCTGGCAGTAGCCTGATTGTACATAGATAACAGTAGTGTAGACAGAGGCAGGGACTGAGTGGTTGCATTGTACTATGAAGAGCACCAATTACTCTCATGGCCTACTCATAGAAGGGTACAACTCTAGCCTCAGTGTTCTCCAGGGTCAAAGTGCGCCTCATTTAATACAATGTGCGCATCCCACATGACACCCTATTTCCTTTATTGTGCACTACTTTTGACAAAAGCCCTATATAGGGAATAGAGTGTCATTTGGGACGCATCCTGTGCTAATATGCAAAGTATTCTTTTGAACCAAGGGGGAATTTATCACATCAGTGTGGTTGGTACAGTTTCACAGAATACTGCTGTGACTGTATGCATATGAGGTGTCTAGCTATTTGATCCTCCCTCCCCTCCTCTGTACAGATGGGTTACAGACCTGGGTTCAAATAGTACTGGTTTTCTTTTATATACTTTAGAGTGTTTGATTTTGTCTGGCCTGGAGTGCCAGATGGTCAGGGAGGGTTTGCACTTTTGGGAGTATTCCATTGTTTCAATTTCAGCCAGAGCAAGCTCAATCAAGTGCATAGAAAGTATTTAAAAGAAAATGAACCCTGTTTGAACCCAGATAGTTCTGTTGGGTTTCCCATCCCACTGGCCGTTTCTCTCTGAGTGAGTACGGGTTGAGTGGAGAGGAGGTGTTGGGTTGCCTTCTCAGTTAGACAACAAAATGGTTCCCGTTACACAGGATTACCAGCTGGCCTTTCAGTTAGAAGCTTAGAGCTGGAGCTGGAGCAGAGTGATGATGCTACGCTAACATCTTACACCAGTGGCAGCTGGTGGAGGGAGGATGGGCTCTTTATAATGGCTGGAATGGAAAGGTACCAAACATGGATGTTGTGATTTAAAGTGACATACCAGCGATGTGTTGTTTTTAACTGCAGCAAGACCAACATACCTGACTACTGTGTTGTGTGGTAGCACATCTCAGTCCCAGGCCAGGTATCCCAGTAACTGGTCCTACACATTCCTGACGAATGCTCCTTGAGCCTTAGCTAATTACCCTAATGGACAGAGTTATATTGATACAGCAGGGTCTTTTTGCTTTTCTGGTTTTTCATCTGTGTTTTTAATGCCCCTGACCTATCCCTCGCCTCTCGGTACCTCTTGTCAGGGTAATGCTTTCTTCATTTTTTAATGAACAATTTATTAACAACAAAAAAGACACGATATGACAAATACAGACGATTATAAACATAATATAAAACCAGATAATGATATCAGACACACCAAAAACAATATCATTTTTTAAATTAAAATAAATAATAGCACCACTGCTACACTACATTAACAACTGACTTCAGATACATTCCAATATGAGAACAGAAACAGTACAACCTCAACCCCTAAATATTACATCCATCCATCCTCCCTCCCTCCAATCCACCCTCCCTTTCTCCAATCCACCCACCCCTCCCTCCAATCCACCATTCCTCCCGCCCTCCAATCCACCCACCCCTCCCTCCAATCCACCCACCCCTCCCTCCAATCCACCCTCCAATCCACCCTCCCTCCCTCCAATCCACCCACCCCTCCCTCCAATCCACCCACCCCTCCCTCCAATCCACCCACCCCTCCCTCCAATCCACCCTTCCTCCCGCCCTCCAATCCACCCAACCTCCCTCCCTCCAATCCACCCACCCCAGCCTCCAATCCACCCTCTAATCCACCCTCCCTCCCTCCAATCCACCCACCCCTCCCTCCAATCCACCCTTCCTCCCGCCCCTCCAATCCTCCCACCCTCCCTCCAATCCACCCAACCTCCCTCCCTCCCTCCCTCCAATCCACCCACCCCAGCCTCCAATCCACCCTCTCTCCCTACAATCCACCCTCTAATCCACCCTCCCTCCAATCCACCCACCAACCAAGGCATCATACAAAGATATACTATTAAAGTCAATTAAATAGGACAGAAACAAACAGAAAAACAGTAAAATAAACAAAAACAATGGAAAAAGTTCAATAAAATTCATATCAGCACAAATGGCCACTAAAACAGACATGACAGCTTACCAAAATATGCAAGTTCCACTAAGTAAAAGACAGGCTCTCCACATATTGTATTAATGGAGCCCAGGTTAAGTCAAACTTCTGTTGGGACCCAAGCACAGTGTACCTGACCTTCTCCAGAGACAGAGATGACATCACTTCCTTAACCCACTGCATAAAGGAAGGCAGCTTTGCAGACTTCCAGTGAAAGAGGACTTAGCGGCGAGCTAGCAGCGAGGCAAATGCGATGCGTGGTAGCATTCTGGTCTCGGAAAAGTACCCCAAAAATGGCATTGAACAGGTTGGGGCTAACAGTTGTATTACACATATGTGAGAATATATCAAAACTGGGGTCCCAGAGGCCACTCAAAGAGTGTGGCCTGGAAGCCAATCAAAGATAAAAAATAAAAATAATGTTTTTTTTATTTCACCTTTATTTAACCAGGTAGGCTAGTTGAGAACAAGTTCTCATTTACAACTGTGACCTGGCCAAGATAGAGCACAGCAGTTCGACACATACAACAACACAGAGTTACACATGGAATAAACAAACATACAGTCAAAAATACAGTAGAAAAAAAGAACAGTCTATATACAGTGAGTGCAAATGAGGTAAGATAAGAGAGGTAAGGCAATAAATAGGCCATGGTGGCGAAGTAATTACAATATAGCAATTAAACACTGGAATGGTAGATGTGCAGAAGATGAATGTGCAAGTAGAGATACTGGGGTGCAAAGGAGCTAGATAAATAAATAAATACAATATGGGGATAAGGTAGTTGGATGGGCTCTTTACAGATGGGCTATGTACAGGTGCAGTGATCTGTAAGCTGCTCTGACAGCTGGTGCTTAAAGCTAGTGAGGGAGGTAAGAGTCTCCAGCTTCAGAGATTTTGCAGTTTGTTCCAGTCATTGGCAGCAGAGAACTGGAAGGAGGAAGAATTGGCTTTGGGGGTGACCAATGAGATATACCTGCTGGAGCGAGTGCTACGGGTGGGTGCTGCTATGGTGACCAGTGAGCTGAGGTAAGGTGGAGCTTTTCCTAGCAGAGACTTGTAGATGACCTGGAGCCAGTGGGTTTGGCGACGAGTATGAAGCGATGGCCAGCCAACGAGAGCGTACAGGTCGCAGTGGTGGGTAATATATGGGGCTTTGGTGACAAAATGGATGGCACTGTGATAGACTGCATCCAATTTATTGAGAAGAGTGTTGGAGGCTATTTTGTAAATGACATTCCCGAAGTCGAGGATCGGTAGGATGGTCAGTTTTACTAGAGTATGTTTGGCAGCATGAGTGAAGGATGCTTGTTATGAAATAGGAAGCGGATTCTAGATTTAATTTTGGATTGGAGAGTATTTAATGTGAGTCTGGAAGGAGAGTTTACAGTCTAGCCAGACACCAGGTATGTGTAGTTGTCCACATGTTCTAAGTCAGAACCGTCCAGAGTAGTGATACTGGACGGGCAGGCAGGTGCGGGCAGTGATCGGTTGAAGCATTTAGTTTTACTTGCATTTAAGAGCAGTTGGAGGCCACGGAAGGAGAGTTCTTTGGCATTGAAGCTCATCTGGAGGTGTCCAAAGAAGGGCCAGAGGTATACAGAATGGTGTTGTTTGCGTAGAGGTGGATCAGAGAATCACCAGCAGCGAGAGCGACATGTAACTGGAAAGAGTTGATATGAGACCATTTGTTAAAACGTAGGCATAAGAATCGTGTAAGAGATTCAAAAAGGTAGCCCCATTCCACACAGTCAAAGGCCTTGGCAACATCTAATGACAAAGCAATTGTTGGAGCGCTTGAGTCCTGGCCAGCACACTATATGTTGATCAGCCTTCTAAGGTTATCTGAGCTATAAGGGTGGGGGATAAAAGCCAGTCTGATCCAGGTTGATGATACTACCAATGAGCGTAGACAATCTGTTTGAATGCACCTTTGCTAAGATCTTTTCATCATAATTAATAAGAGAAATCGGCTAATATCCACTCGGATCAAGTGGATCTTTCCCTTTTTTGTGGATAAAAGAGATAATTGCTGTATGCATGGAAGAGAGTAAAGATGCAACTTTATATGCATCATTACATAACTCTATCAAAATTGGAGTAATAATTGTCTGACACTTTGTATAAAAGTCAGAAGGGAGGCCATCTAACCCAGGTGACTTGTTAGAAGGCGTATTATTGATAACATGAGAGATCTCTTCAACCTTAAGCGGTGCATATAAATCATCTCTATCCTTATCTGAGAGTTGTGTTAAATTCAGGTCTGCAAAAAAGCTATCAAACTTTTGTTTGTCCAGTATGCTCTGTGATATATAAAGGGTGTTGTAGAAGCCTCTAAACTCCTCATTTATCTGCTTTGACGAGGTAGAAATTGTACACTTTTGCAACCGTATTCCAGCTATATGGTTCCTACTGTTTTGCTGCTTCAGTCTGTATGTCAGCAAGCGGCCAGGTTTTTCACCCATCTCCCAATAAGATTGATTCATGTGGAAAAGTGAATTATCAAGCTTTTTTATGATATAATCTATTAAGTTTATATTTAGTAGCAATTTTCTTGTTTAACATAGTTGTGTCTCTTGTTTTGGGAGTATGAAGTGTCAAGCAGCTGAAGCTCACATTGTAGTTCGGTGGAGTGGAGATTGGCAGTCCTTTTCTTGAATGATGCATAAGATATAATCCTCCCCCTCAATTTCAGACAGTACTTTCCTATCTCTTGTTAGTTTGCTCAAAAAGAGACATCTAATCACTATTCATTTAGATGAATATGCTATATTTTAACAGAGTCCTGTTCAAGCACCATATGCAGCTCCTAGGAGTCTGTAAAAACTGGGAAAGGCATCTGAACACTGGAGCATGGTCCTAAATGATTATATTACCTATTGTAGACCTGAGAGAGATATCCACTAGCAACTGTGAGATTAGGAAGTAATCAATCCTAGTGTAAACATTGTGGGTGGGAGAAAGAAATAATAGTCCCTCCCACCTGGGTGTATTGAGCTTGAAATATAATTTAAGCCTAAATCCCTAGCTGGTAGTCTTATTGCAGCTGCTGATTTGCTCTCCAGACTATTTCTAGGCTGAGACCTGTCCAGATCCTTGTCTAGAATCTGGTTCAAATCACCCACCAATAATATTGGGATGTCACCCAGTTCTAAGAGAGTTTGAGAAACAAATTGGGCCTGTTTGCATTAGGTGCATATATATTATATGTAGCTGGCCTACCAAATTTCTATCAGCATGTTAAATGTGCAATCAGAGGGAGAAAAACTCTGGACCACCTTTACTCCACCACCTTTACTCCACACACTGGCCCGTATGCAGCCTCCATTTTCTTGCTAAGCTTGGATGGTTTTGTCTGCAGGGAATCCTTTGCGAGCTGTGATTTGCGGCTATTTTGCGGTTAGACATTTGTTCTTTTTGGTTGTAACACAATTTGCCTTTGACTTGTATGAGTATAACTATGCCCCAAAATGGGTAAATATCATTGCCAAAACCAATTTACTGTTGTGTTCGATGGAGCTCCTCAACTACACAGCCATCCTCGCCAAGAGCACACGTGACCTCTTCCAGAGTAATGCTTTCACTGGGGCTGTTTGAACCTTGTTGGGCGGCAGGTGGCCTAGCGGTTAGAGTGTTGGGCCTGTAGAAAGATTCCCAGTTCAAAACCCTGAACCGACGAGCTGAAAAACCTGTCGTTCCGGCCTTGAGCAAGGCAGTTAACCGCCTATTACAGCCCCTTGCACCTCTCTTATTCAGAGGGGTTGGGTTAAAAGAGAAAGTCAAGTTTCGGTTGGACTTTATGTGCAATGATAAAAAAAAAACATTTATGTATTATCCGTTTAGTCATATTTTCCATTGTCTTATTTTGCATTCAAACCCCCTCTCCTAACTCATGTTTTATCAAATCTAATTTAAAGTACATGACCAAAAGTATGTAGACACCTGCTCGTCAAACATCTCATTCCGAAATCATATGGAGTTGGTCCCCCCTTTGCTGCTACAACAGCATCCACTCTTCTGGGAAGGCTTTCCACTAGATGTTGCTTCCATTCAGCCACAAGAGCATTAGTGAGGTCTGGCACTGATGTTGGGCGATTAGGCCTGGCTCGCAGTCGGCGTTCCAATTCATCCCAAAGGTGTTAGATGGGGTTGAGGGCTCTGTGGTCAGGGCTCTGTGCAGGCCAGTCAAGTTCTTCAACACCGATCTTGACAAACCATTTCTGTATGGACCTCGCTTTGTCATGCTGAAACAGGAACGGCCTTCCCCAAACTGTTGCCACAAAATTGGAAGCACAGAATCGTCTAGAATGTCTTTGTATGCTGTAGCATTAATATTTCCTTTCACTGGAACTAAGGGGCCTAGACCAAACCATGAAAAACAGACCCAGACCATTATTCCTCCTCCACCAAACTTTAGACTTGGTACCATGCATTGGGGCAGGTAGTGTTCTCCTGACATCCGCCAAACCCAGTCCGTTAGACTGCCAGGTGGTGAAGCGTGATTCATCACTCCAGAGAACACGTTTCCACTGCTCAAGAGTCCAATGGCAGCGAGATTTACACTACTCCAGCCGACGCTTGGCATTGCACATGGTGATCTTAGGTTTGTGTGCTGGTGCTCAGCCATGGAAAACCATTCCATGAAGCTCCCTACGAACAGTTCTTGTGCTGACGTTACTTCCAGAGGCAGTTTAGTAGTGAGTGCTGCAACCGAGGACAGACTATTTTTACGCGCTTCACACTCGGTAGTCCTGTTCTGTGAGCTTGTGTGGCCTACCACTTCACTGCTGAGTCGTTGTTGCTCCTAAACGTTTCCACTTCACAATAACATCACTTACAGTTGACCGGGTCAGCTCTAGCAGGGCAGACATTTGACGAACTGACCTGTTGCAAAGGTTGCATCCTATGACGGTGCCACGTTAAAAGTCACTGAGCTCTTGAGTAAGACCATTCTACTGTCAATGTTTTTCTATGGAGATTGCATGGTTTGTGGCTGATTTTATACACCTGTCTGCAACGGGTGTCGCTGAAATAACCAAATCCACTCATTTGAAGGGGTGTCCAAATACTTTTGTATATACAGTGTATCTGAAATCTTATCTAAGAGTAGTTTGTGGTCATATCGTGACTCATCTGATCATGCTGTTGTTCTTATGTAGTCTTTTCGCCTAGAGTTTATGACCATGCCCGTGCAGAAATCTTATTGGCATAATACAAAAATCACCATCAGAATCCATCTGTTTCAGTTAGATACTTCTGTTGTGCATGGGCTGCGTCACAATGTAACACATCCGCTGATGTTGGCCTTCTGCTTCTGCGGGGGCAGGTGGCAGAGCTACAACTGTGTTTGTCAGACCAGGAGACATCCCAAAAATCAGTCTTCCCATGAAAACGTTTGTGGGGTACAAACGATTTGGGCTAGGAACTATGACCCCACCCCGAGACTCTCACAAATACAAATGTGTTCTCCGTTTTGCTCATGAGACTCATCTGAAGGTAACCCAGTACAAACCGGTAAAAAATAAATGAAAAAAGGAATAGGCTTTTTTGGACCCCCCCCCCCCCAATCTTAGGGGTAGGGGAATTACTAGCCACATGTCAGAGAGTGAGACGGTTGTTTTGTGCTTCGTTTGGTTTCCATCTGTTTCTGATATCGGTAATTTCCTCACACTTTATCACTTCTTTATTACCAGGGAAACCACAGACGGGTTCTGCGTCCCAAATAGCACTGCATTCCCTATTTAGGGCACTACTTTTGACCAGGGCTCTCGTCAAAAGCATTGGAGTTCTGACACTTCTCTTCTTAATTCTAGAATCTCTACCACGGAAATGGGAAAAATAAAGTACGGGTTAGGTTCGTGCCAGCCGAGGCCAATTAGCCATGGTATTTATTTGTGGTTGGAGGCTTGACATGACTCATGGAATGGGATGGGTTTTGTCAAAAGGAATCAAAGAAAATATTATTCCTATTGGATAAACAGACGTTCAGCTGGCTTTTATCTACTCCAGAACATTCTCCCTTTGAAGGAAAAACCAAAACAATGCTTCTGTAGCTGTAGCTTCATGGAGATGACGTTACTTCTGTGTTGGGTTAGATTGCCAAGTTAGTTATCTTAGCGTGCGGTACCTAGGCCTACATGGAAGGGCAACAAATCTCTCTTTTGGACAAAATAAAAAATAGATGATAAATGGCCTGTGCTGTGAGGTGTTCTTTACTTGTCTTTTATAAACCCCTAGCCCGTAAAAGGAACCCCACGTGGCCCGTAAAAGTCACAGGGCTCCCTGAACTGGTCTGGGGTTCTCTGCAACTCCTCTATGAAGTATACAGTATCTGCTTGGTGCAGGAGAGGGACCTCACAGAAAACAGCCCTGATTTCCTGTATGTCCTCCCACCCCAGTAGGCTAGGCTATGAGCTGGAACTTGGTGGCCTCACACAATTCCAACTCCATCATCAAGTTTGCTGACGACTCGACAGTAGTAAGCCTGAGTTACAACAATGACGAGACAGTCTACAGGGAGAAGGTAGGCACTCAGATGGTGTGGTGCCAGGTAAACAACCTCTCCCTTAACGTTAGCAAAACAAAAGAGCTGATTGTGAACTTCAGGAGGAACCAGGCTGGACAAGCCTCATCAACAGGGTCGCCATAGAGACGGTCAATAACTTCAAATTCCTCGGCTTACACATCTCAGAGTAGCTGAAATGGTCTAACCACACAGACACCGTAGTGAAGAAGGCACGACAGCTACTCTTCAATCTCAGGATGCTGAAGAAATGTGTCCTGTCCACGAGGGCCCTCACAGTGTTCTACAGGAGCACCATCGACAGCATACTGTCAGGCTGCCTCACAGCCTGGTACAGCAACTCCACCGCCGCGGATAGCAAGGCTTTTCAGAGGGTGATATGTGCAGCCGAACGCACCATTGGCTGCACACTGTCTGCCCACCAGGACATCTACAACACCAGGTGTCACAGGAAGGCCAAGAAGATCACCAATGACCCCAGCCACCCAAGCCATGCCCTGTTCTCCCCACTTCAATCATACAGATGCAGGCAGTACATTAGCATCATGGCAAAAACTGAAAGACTGGCCAATAGTTTCTACCCCCAGACCATCAGGCTGCTGAATAGCCACCACTAGTCAGCTACCTGCTCCACCCTCCCCCTGCTACTCCCCCTATGGACATCCACCCAAACTAATTTGTATTTTTTATTTCACTTGGTCCCCACACCATCTCAATGGTCATGCAGCTCCCCCTATGGTCACTCCCCCCACCCCCTCAACAGTCTTTACTCTGCCTCCACCCTAATGGAAATTGTATTATTCATCACTGCCACATTTGTTATTATGTATATAGTGCTATTTCATTTTTTTTTTTTTACCATTTTCATTATTTTATTTCGTCCTGCATGTTGAAGCTCAAAGCCCAAGATTTTAAGTGTACTCTGCAATCACACCTGCGACCCTCTACATGTGACTATTAAACACTCTGAATCTGATCTCCCCCCTGCCCCAGACCCAGCTTGAGATCTTGCTACAATGGACTAGGACCTGGAACACAGTCTGTGTAACTGGCGTGACAGGCTCCACATAACAACAACATTCACCGTTTGTACACTGTGTTGATGGCAGCAAGTTGAATATGAATAGGAACCTTTCACAATATACTGTATAATAACTCAAATAAAGCCAATTCCCAATAATTATGTATAGGTGTCATATTCTGTATTTATTACAGCATCTTCCATCACTATTCCCTCTCAGAACGACCAGGTGAAACCTGAGATCACATGTTTTTAGTTTTACTACAGTGGGGACTGTGTCCCTGGGTCTGGCTTTATGTGTCCCTGGGCTTGGCTTTATGTGTCCTTCGCTGTGATGTTGTTGCCCTGTCAGAACCAGAGAGGCCCTTTATTCAGAACCTGTCTGACAGAGAGGTGGGATGTGTCTGGGCTTGTCCTGGGCACACAGCCAAATCCGCCTCAAAGCCACTTGGCTATATTTTATAGTCACTCTTTATTTGGAAATATCAAAGGCATCGCTCTGGTCTGTTTGTACAGGTGACTTGTGTTAAAATCCACTGACCAACTGCTAAGCGTCAGCTCTCACTTTGTCAGTTTCTCAGCTGAAGAGAGGAATGCACAACTAATCATGAGGCAGCAGTAGTGTAGTGGAGGGTATACATAGGTATATGCCTTATACCCAATTATTTTTCAGTGGGCCTTGCGTATACTCACTCCTTAATCTCCACTGATACGTATCAAAGTAGAGTAGTGGAGGTATATGCTGTATCAATTAATAGGGTTGATGGAACAGATCAGAATGTTTAGCTTAAAATGTTGATTAACTATTATTTCTTCACTGTTCTAAAATGCGCACCGCACACACAAACGGTTTCATGGACAGAGATGGAAATACACGTTAGAAAGAGGGGGATTTAAAGATGCAACAACTATCATGGGTTGCTCATATGACTAGGATAATGTCTTTGGTTGTTAGACACATGAAAGAAAGTAGAAATGAAACCAATAGAGCAGAACTCATATGAGCAAGTCTTTATACAAAATAATTGTCTCCATGTTTCTATGGTGGGATTTTGACTCTAGGCTACTTTCAAGCAAGGTAAGACATGCCTCATAATATGAAGTCACATTTCCAGGTTTCAAACAATTAAGGAACAGGAAAAATATAGCGATGCTAATGATAGACCTAACTGTCTTCTGGTAGATGGAAAGGCATTCCCAGAAACCTTCTGTTTTCAATGGTAACTAGCTACAAAGTAGCCTATGCTTACGTACCTGTCAGAATGATATCATGAATATTTGCTTTAATCCAGTGGCCATTTATTTTGCAAACTCCATCTCATGTGCTACAGAAACACGGCTAATCAAACAATAATGCTAGGTGCCTGCACACTTGTGGTTTAAGCATTGTTATGGACTTAGAACATACCATTTTGTTGTTTTTCTGTTTAAAAAAGTGTGACTTTGAGAACAAAAACCTGAAAAAATTGTGGGAAATCCAATGCTGTGAATTCCTGACTCAGTTGAACTGTTTCAATAGTAGGCCTACTATTAGCCGGTACAGTTTGGGTTGACCTGACTGTGAAAGACCAATATGGGATTTATCATGTTAAAGTCATTCAGAGTGCATGTCACTGTTTGTCATTGAGCTTTTCACACAGTGCGCCTTTCCTCTGGATGTTTTTTATGTGAGTATACCCACTTCTCCAGGCAGCACTACACCACTGTGAGGCAGAAGAACAAGAGAAGCAGACCTGGGTTCAAATACTATTATAAATCATTTAAAATACTTTATCAAATCAGATGTATTTATATAGCCCTTTGAACATCAGCTGATATCTCAAAGTGCTGTACAGAAACCCAGCCTAAAACCCCAAACAGCAAGCAATGCAGGTGTAGAAGAACGGTGGCTAGGAAAAACTCCCTAGAAAGGTCAAAACCTAGGAAGAAACCTAGAGAGGAACCCGGCCATGAGGGGTGGCCAGTCCTCTTCCTGCTGTGCCGGGTGGAGATTATAAAATGTTAATAAATGACCAGCATGGTCAAATAATAATAATCACAGCCAGAACAGTTGAAACTGGAGCAGCAGCAAGGCCAGGTGGACTGGGGAAAGCAAGGAGTCATCATGCCAGGTAGTCCTGAGGCATGGTCCTAGGGCTCAGGTCCTCTGAGAGAGAGAAAGAAAGAGAGAATTAGAGAGAGCACACTTAAATTCACACAGGACACCGGATAAGACAGGAGAAGTACTCCAGATATAACAAACTGACCCTAGCCCCCCGACACATAAACTACTGCAGCATAAATACTGGAGGCTGAGACAGGAGGGGTCAGGAGACACTGTGGCCCCATCCGATGATACCCCCGGACAGGGCCAAACAGGAAGGATATAATCCCACCAACTTTGCCAAAGCACAGCCCCCACACCACGAGAGGGATATCTTCAACCACCAACTTACCATCCTGAGACAAGGCCGAGTATAGCCCACAAAGATCTCCGCCACGGCACAACCCAAGGGGGGGCGCCAACCCAGACAGGAAGATCACATCAGTGACTCAACCCACTCAAGTGCTTGATTAAGCTTGCCTGGCTTAATGGACTAATAGAATCGTCCCCAAACTGAAAACCCCACCCATCTGGCACCAGGCAGGCTAGAGCAATTGCTCAAAGTATTTTAAAGGATTTCAAATAGTATTTCAACACAGGTCTGATGAGAAGAGATGTTTAGGTGCTCTGAGCTCCCTGGTATTTGATATGCAACAGTTGAGTCTGAGAGCAAGAAAAGTTGTGCTTTAGGAGAGAGAGATCACATTGTTACAGAGAGAGATCACATTGTTATTGAAAGTAGTAAATGTTTTACTGATTTCTTAATTTATTATTACGGCTAGGCACCATTTTTTCATGCTACAATTACACTAACCTTTATATTTCTCACTCTCTCTCTCTCTCTCTCTCTCTCTCTCTCTCTCTCTCCCTCCCCCTACCCCCCTCTATTTATCTCTCTTTCTCTCTGTCTCTCATAGCGTAGCACAGAAGGGTTCTGGAAGTCTGTGGCCCGTCATGTCCCCAGGGAGCCCAGTGAGATGAGGATCCTCAACCCTTACTTCATCCAGGAGGCTGCCTTCAGGTTCATCGGCCTGCCTCACAACAACGGACAGATGGGGAGAGGGGTGAGAGAATGGGCAACTCACTGCTGTTTTCCGTCATAGGAAATTATGGCGGAAATATTATGTTTAAAAAAATTACGATCAGCATAGAAAAACACACAAAACTGGTCAGGAGCCCGTAAAATGGCTGCTATCCATATCTGCATCCTAAAACAAGAAGAAGTACATAATACAAGAAAGTATAAGGACTTCTTGCTTGAACGATTTCAGTTACATATTTGATATTTCATGATATTAAGAAAACATGATGTTCAGTCTGCCTTCGAGTCAAAGGGGGCCTATGTTAAACAATAAATATGTTCATATTTTTTCACTATGGCTTGAAAACATACCTAAAGTCAGGGATGGAAGGTGTCACTGTACTCCTAATTATCCCATTATCGAAGCCGCGAAATAGAGAAGATTGAAATACTGCTTGTTTTTCATTAAACTGCCTTTTGTCATCAGCATGCTAGGCTAGCTAATGCTAAAGCATCCCATTAAATTCTACAACACTTCCGGCAGGAACTTTAGATTAGGATTGGCTGTGTCAGGTAGGAGACCTGAGCCAACTCCTCGCGCTTACTGTGGGGAGCGTGCAACTGGTCAGGCACTGTGTTATGCAGAGATGCGCACAGTGTCTCCAGTGCGCTATTCTAGCCTGGAGCGCTCTATTCCAGCTCTTCGCATTTGCCGGGCTAGAATGGGCATCCAGCCATTGTGCCAGCTCTATGTTCTGGATTTCCAATGCGTCTCCACGGTCCAGTTTATCCTGCGCCTCCTCCCCGCACTCGCCCTGAGGTGCGTGTCCCCAGCCCGGTACCACCAGTACCGGCACCACGCACCAGGCCTACAGTGCGCCTTGGCAGTCCAGAGCGTCCGGCGACATTACCCAGTCCAGAGCGTCCGGCGACAGTACCCAGTCCAGAGCGTTCGGCGACAGTTCACAGATCGGAACCTCAAACGATGGGCCACAGTCCGGAACCTCAAACGACGGGCTACAGTCCGGAACCTCAAACGACGGTTCCCAGTCCGGGGTCTCCAGTGACGGTCCCCAGTCCAGAACATCCGGCGATGATCCACGCAGCGAGGGTACCCATCCCGGGGCCTACGGCGAGGATCTGCAGTCCAGAGCCTCCGACGATGATCCACGGGTCGGTGCTACAAGAGCGGACTCAGAGCCGCCACCGAGGTTAGATGCCCACCCAGACCCGCAACCGAGGCGGGATGCCCACCCAGACACGCCACAGAGCCGCCACCGAGGTTAGATGCCCACCCAGACCCTCCCATATAGGTTTAGGTTTGCGGGGGTACTGTCACGCCCTGACCTTAGTTATCTTTGTGTTCTTTATTATTTTGTTTAGGTCAGGGTGTGACGAGGGTGATATATGTTTTCCACCTGTCTATGTTTTTTGTATGTTTATGTGGTTTATACAGTCTAGGTGTTTTTATGTCTATGGTTGCCTTGGTTGGTTCTCAATCAGAGGCAGCTGTTTATCGTTGTCTCTGATTGGGGACCATATTTAGGCAAGCCATATGCCTTGGAAAGTTTGTGGGATATTGTCTGTGTAGTTGCTTGTGTCTGCACTCGTTCATAGTTTCACGTTCGTTTTGGTTAGTTTGTTTAAGTGTTCTTCCTTCATTAAAATAAGAATGTATTCTAATCACGCTGCGCTTTCGTCTCCTCTTTACGATGAATGTGACGAATCAACCATTACATTTTTTAAAATAATATTATTTTACAATAGTTTACAATAACTCCTTTACAACAGGTTTATAAGTACATTATTAATAATTTACAAATTGTGAACATACTATGATCAAACACCTTATTAATGATCTTGTAAATACTTGAAAATAGTGTTCTAAATGTGTATTTAGAGATTGCTTATTAACATTTACAAATGTAGGAATAATTATGAATAAATTGTAAGTAAACTCTTTACAAACTGTTTTGAAATTGTTTATTTTAAGGGACCTTAATATAAAGTGTTACCAGTTCAAGTAACAGATTGGAATAGTTTCTATGTTATTTATATGTGACCCACCACTTGGATTCGTTTCTATGTAGCAACATTTGAAATTGTGTTTTTTACATTGGATAAAAGTAGAGACTGCAATTGAGGAACAATGGGAAAGTAATTCTGCTTTGAAAGTTGATAAACTTGTAACCCCACTTTTGTGAAAATGGACATGAATGTTTTAATACATGGACTGGAGAGCTCTTCTTTGTCAACACCCGCTCAGCATCGTTCACACCCACTTAAGCCTTAGCCCCACCCATCTCTTTAATCATAGTGTAGTAAACAACCAAAGATTTCAAGACTAAAAGTGGTGAAAGTTGTTGTAGACCTTGGCCTATATCCTAATCTGACTGGTGCACGTCATGTTGTACTTCACATTTCCGTCTCTGGTAAACACACACTATATCCAATAAAATCAAAGTTTATTTGTTACTTGCATAGTGGTGTCTTTTGTTTAGACATGTAGCTAGCTAGGTAGCTAAACAATAAACCATAATCCCAACTCTAATGCCCTGCTCAATACAACTGGGAACTCTGAAAAGAATTAGCTCTGGCTGAGAAGAATTGATTTGAACAGTTATCCAACTCGGGAATTCCACTCGGGCTTCTTTCTAAAACTCCGACTTTCTGACCTGAAGATTACTGTCACGATTTGACCTCGTATTTTGCAGAGTTCCTAATTGTTTTGAATGCAGCAATAATACCATGCATGAATCTGCAGGTAGCTAAAGCTAACCAACTAGGTTCAATGTTACCTAGCTAATATAAAGCTATAACTAGCAATGCAAATGGCTTTCTGAGCTACGAATAATATTACTACACAGATCATACATGTAACCTTAGCTAGCGAGCCAGCCAGCTAACTTTAGCTAGCTAGCTAACAGTACGCTTTAATTTGCAATGAAAACGACTTTCTGACCAAATTAGAAATGTATAATATCTGAAAATATAGCTAGACTCTTACTCGTATACATGGATGAACGCCTCTCCCTACTTGTCTTGGATACCATGGTTGCCCTTAGTTTAAAGATGTCATCCAGAGACAGGTGTTTCATACAACAGCCTCCTGTTCTCTTTTGGACTCTCTCCTTATTTGGCAATCACCTCTCTGCTTCCAACGGGCGATCCACTCTGATTTCAAAACTCAGTCAACTTATTTCATGACAACGACACCGTCATCAGAGGACTACAATTTCTGGTTCAATGAAAATGTTTTTACCTAAATCAGGGATTTCCTCATTGTCTGATTCATTTTCGGCGTCAGAGAGAGTAAGCATGGCACGATCGTCCTCCAGAAAGTAGTCCATCGTAGCTTTTTCCCACTGATAGCGCTATTAACTTCAGGGCAGCAATGTTGAGCAGAGTAGCAAAACTTTTCCCGTTTTTTTTTAAACAAAGGTCGAAAGGATTATCCACACATCCTGAGCAGCTCATGTTATAGACAGAAGCATGCTACATGGCGAACCCAATCCGAAATCATCTCTCGGCATGTCCAGCCCATCCATTATCTCAGCCAATCATGGCTAGTGGGAAGGTTCCTGTATTTTTACGTGGCTTAACCAACTAAGCTCATAATTTAACAATGTTATTCGTATTTACAGATGGCATACACATTTGTTATTAAGGCACACATGTTCCAGAAGGTATTTCTGCCAAAAAACACATTTTGATTAAACGTTCAAATGCCTCTCCTGTGAGGTAGTGACATGCGACATACGCCTGCCTACCTTCTTGAAACGGGTCACATATTTGAGTAGCATAAGATTAATTAATTGATCAATGTACCTGCAAATACATAGATATTGAAACAAACAATTCGGAAGATCAACCTGTATTAGAGCATGTTGGGAAATATGATAATGATGGGCGTGGTTTTCGGTTCAACTCTGATAACTTAACACCAACATTGGGGTTATTTTACACCACTGAGTGTTAATTTAACTCTTGAATCAACACTAGAAATGTTACACTGAAAAATCAGCACAAGTAACACTGACCAGTTTGCTGTGTGCTATGAAAGGGACCCATCTGCAGGCTTCCATACATTCAAGAACCTTTTAGAATTCTGAAGAACTGTAGATGCCACGTCAAGAACACCACACTGAACTGAACGGTTCTTTATCGTGCAAGAGTTCTCCAAAATCAAAATCAAATCAAATCAAATGTATTTATATAGCCCTTCGTACATCAGCTGATATCTCAAAGTGCTGTACAGAAACCCAGCCTAAAACCCCAAACAGCAAGCAATGCAGGTGTAGAAGCACGGTGGCTAGGAAAAACTCCCTAGAAAGGCCAAAACCTAGGAAGAAACCTAGAGAGGAACCAGGCTATGTGGGGTGGCCAGTCCTCTTCTGGCTGTGCCGGGTGGAGATTATAACAGAACATGGCCAAGATGTTCAAATGTTCATAAATGACCAGCATGGTCGAATAATAATAAGGCAGAACAGTTGAAACTGGAGCAGCTCAGGAAGAACCATTTCAGAACCAGAACCCTTCTGTCCTGTTTTCAGCGTACCCTAACACACTACAGACATACAACAGCCCCTCCAGGTGCCTTAGTTGGCTCTGCTCTGCTCTGGGCGCTCCAGATGTCTCAGCAGCAATGAGTCAGAACACAAACTAATACTGTTTACTGTTTACTGTTAGAGTCCCGTTTGGATGTCAGCACTACTGGAACTAATATGGGCCAATGCCATGCCTCCAATCTCAGGAATTGAAAGATAATGTACACAAATTGTGTTCATTGATGTCCTTAAATCTTTAAGAGCTATGCTGCAAGGGGGCATCAAAATCAAGCTCAGAATTGTGTAGTTTGTGATACCCCCTCCTGACGGAATGTTGTCATGGAAGTGTGAATTGAGGCATTAATAATCAAGACGCGAATACTAGTGAACAGCAGAACAGTGTGTACACAATACAGTCCTGTTCATCCACACCCAGTAGAGAGACGTGGCTGAGAGCCGTAGAGAAGACAAGGACTTGAGAAGCATCGACCTGAGCTGGAGATGTACTGTAGAGGCTAGAGCTAGTTGGACCTTTTTATCAACCAGTAGCTTTTCAATAGCTGCTAGAGATGATACCCTTCCTTGTTGTAACATCCACACCTATAGAGGGCCATGGAGGGAGCATGGACCTAGGCTGGAGATGTACTGTAGAGGCTAGAGGTGGTTGGTTTTAATCAGCCACCATGCAGTACGCCCGCTGCTATGCCAGCAGGATTAGCCATGTCTGTCATACACAGAGCTACACTGATAAGCCTTTCGGTATTAGCCTGCCTGGCCACAGGGCTGTTGACCTGCTGCCTACAGCCTGACACAGGGTCTGCCACAGTGTGTCTGTCAGAGGGAGAGTGGAGACCTTCAGCACCACAGATACACCTGCAGCAACTCCCTCAAACACCCAGACAGCTGATAAGTTCACTTCGTTCCTACCGGGATGTCCAGCTATCTCAAGCAGCAGAACTTCAAGCAGCACAGAGAGTGGGAGAGAGGGGGAGAGTGAGAGAGTGACGGGGGAAGAGAGAGAGGACGTTTTCCTTTCTCTCACCAGCTCTGTTAACAAAATACATTGCCATTGTTTCCTTAATCTAAATGTGCCATGAGGTCTTTCAAAGTTCCATTCCATGTGTTCTGTTTTGGTAACCTTTTACATTTCCCTTTAGTTACCCCATGTTCTATTCCTCCAATAGTTCTACTGCCATTCTGTCCTGTTTCAGGGAATATTTGTCTTCTCTTCTGTGTTTTCCAGAATATTCCCACCCTGGGGACGGTTGCCATAACAATGGCCCTCCATAACTGTGATGAGGTAGCCGTGGCTGGATTTGGCTATGACATGAGCACCCCTCACGCCCCCCTACACTACTACGAGAAGATCAGGATGGCGGCCATCAAAGAGGTACCACTGACTGACGCCAGCCATTTACCACTCTTAAGTTTCAGATTGGGGCCTTGACACACACATCATGGAACAAAAATGTCATGTCAATTGTAAAACAATGCCTTCATCTGACCATGAGGTCACACTGACCTAAAGCAGAAGGTTTGTTTAGGTTTTTAGCAGAGCCCTGTTCAAATAATGGAAGCTGAAAGAGGGGCATGTGTACTGTATGCTGTCAGTCTGATGGGTAACTATGGATGAGGTTTGTCATCCTTACCCAGCAACTCACCGCTCACCTACATGTTCACACACACGCGCACACACACACACACTCCATACTGCATCAAAGTGAGAAGAACTGATGGCTTAGTTTGGTGCCAATGTCAAAATAACTCCATTAAGAGAAGTGTTTATAAACGTCTTGTAAAACAGGAGGGACATTTAGAGACAAACTGACCTGAATATTTGAACCATGCACTGTAATTCTAAACTATTTCCAATGAAACCCGAGTCATTCTTTCTAGAGACTTTACTGTGTAGTGAACAGGTGTCGGATGGATGTTTGACTATATCTAGAGAGACTCAGATCTGCTTTAAGTCCACTCACGCAGACTTAGACTTGTGTGAGGTGAGGTGTTAGTCTCTGTGAAAGGGGTAGGTTGACCTGAAAGATACAGATAGACAACCTTGTAGGGAATCACAGTTGTTCATGTCATGAATACTATAAAGATCTTTATCTCATCCTTGGTTGCAGTGATTCATTCCTGAAGTGAGTCATTCAATCCCTCATTCCAGAAGGCTATCCTACAAAGTTTGTGAAAGCGTTATGACAAGTTTCGATTTTGAAAGGGTTAAGTTGTGAAAGGGATGGTTTATGAAAGAGTTAGGTTGATCTGAAAGAGACACAGACAACCTTGTATGTCACCTGAATGTGTGTTGCCGTGGTATCGTCTGTTCTCTGAACCCTTAGTTACCGGAACAGAACAGGAACATCCATCCATCCATCCGCCCACTCAAAGTCAACAGCTATGAACCATACAGCCAGGGCTGTGTTGGTATGTTAGCATTCCCTGCTAAGCGTGTGTCTCTGTCTCCCTTTAAACTGTCTACCAACATCCTCTCTGTTTAGCTTGGCTAGTTTACTTCTCTGCAGGGGAAGTTTACACTGACCTTTCTCTCCTTATTTAATACCCTTCTCCAAGAGTCCTGTGGTTTCTCTCTAATGTTCATCGTGTTACTTCCCAGTTCCCACCACCACACGGGAGGCGAGATGTGGATGTGGAGTAGCATGTGGAGTAGCATGTGGAGTAGCGTGTGGAGTAGGATGTGGAGTAGGGTGTGGAGTAGGGTGTGGAGTAGGATGTGGAGTAGTATGTGGAGTATGGTGTGGAGTAGGGTGTGGAGTAGTATGTGGAGTATGATGTGGAGTAGGGTGTGGAGTTGTATGTGGAGTAAGATGTGAAGTAGGATGTGGAGTAGGGTATTGAGTAGGATGTGGAGTAGGGTATGGAGTAGGGTATGGAGTAGGGTGTGGAGTAAGATGTGGAGTAAGATGTGGAGTAGGGTGTGGAGTAGGGTGTGGAGTAGTGTGTGGAGTAAGATATGGAGTAGTGTGTGGAGTAAGATGTGGAGTAGGGTGTGGAGTAAGATGTGGAGTAAGATGGGCAGTGTGTGGAGTAGGGTGTGGAGTAAGATGTGGAGTAAGATGGGTAGTGTGTGGAGTAAGATGTGGAGTAAGATGTGGAGTAAGATGAGGAGTTAGATGGGTAACGGAAGTCAGGTGTAGAGGAGCCTGTGGGTGCTGGTGTTTGAAGAGGGGGCAGGACCACAAGCACAATAGCAAGTGTGTCCCAAGTGGCACCCTATGCCCTACAGTACACTACCTTTTACCAGATCCCTAAGGGCCCTGCTCAAAAGTAGTGCACTATATAGGGAATCTAGTGCCACTTGGGACAAAGACACTTGTCCCAGTGTCTGGAAGGTCCATCTGATCCCTTCATTATGTACACAGCACTCTGCCTGGTCATAAATCACTCTTTACTAAGGTATGTCAGATCCCAGAGGGGCTGGTCTGGTCCCTCCATGGCTGACATGTGATCACCCCCAGCACATACACACGACTCCCCAACCAGGTGTCAGTGTGCGCTCTCTTCCATTTGCAGCGACACAAACCTGTCTCAGCCCCTCCTCCAACCCCCTTGCATGTATAATTGAGGGCTGTGGTAGTACAGTATTCTCTCTCTGGGTGACCCAGTCCAGGGCCAGTGTAAAGCTGTCAATCCAAGACGACCGCTGGGCCTCACACTCAAAGACCTTTGGGTCTGTGCCTGTAGAACGGCTCGGTCCAGCAGGCTAAGCTCCCTCTGAATGGATCACACACAGCCATGTCCTGAACAGATACAACTGTTCAATCATCTATCACCGTAGTCTCCTCATAATGACACCAGCATTAGTCACTAAGACCAAATGAAGCAAGACTGAACAAATATCCTATAGATATTATTGAGAAATCAAGTGCCTGGAATCCTGCATTCTTCTAACATATTATGCTTAGGTGTGTTTTGTTCCGTCTGTCTAATCTCTGCCTGAAGGATTTCCTAACTCTTTAGAGGGAAGCCCTGGGTGGGGAGGAGGGAGTGTGAAGCGATGAGAGAGAGAGAGAGGGTGGGGAGGAGGGAGTGTGAAGCGCTGAGAGAGAGAGAGAGAGAGAGAGAGAGAGAGAGAGAGGGGGTGGGGAGGAGGGAGTGTGAAGCGCTGAGAGAGAGAGAGAGAGAGAGAGGGTGGGGAGGAGGGAGTGTGAAGCGCTGAGAGAGAGAGAAAGAGAGCGAGAGAGAGAGTCAGAGGACCAGGTGAAAGCATGTGGAGCCCTAGTCAATCCCCTCCTCTGTCTTCTGAGCTGTCAGTCACTCAGCTGTCCCTACAGGCTCCAAACATGAACCAACTCTACCTGAGATAGCCAGTCTAGCCTACAGCACTCTCTTTTAAGCATGGTTCTACAGATAACGTGTCCTGTAAACAATGGAACACGTATGGCAGTTATATAGGATAGTGAGGTAAAGGGTGGGGTTTGAGACCAGACACGCTATAGATATTGCCTTTGAACTGCATGACAACAGCTCTTAGGGATGGGTCGCTCCTGTAAAGTAGTGGTCGTGGTTGATACTACAGGTGTTTTGAACAAGTCTGTAATGACACTAGTTTCCCCACCATAAATGTCCGTCATATACCGGCATTCCCAACCTCAGATCTTTGGCCACAGACGTTGCTATTTTGAGAGGTGAATGGTTTTCATATTTCGCTTGTAAAGCCATGACAAGAAAGCAGTTATCTCTTTCTGTCTCTTATCTTTTGTATCCAACAGCCCACAATAAAAGTGGTTTACACCCCACGTTTAGTGTCCCACGTTGTACAGTCAGTCGTCTGGTATTGTCTCTCCCTCTCATCCCCTGTTTTTAAGGGGCAGCTCCGTAAGTGAAGAAAGCTCCTTTAAAAAGACAATAGTTTCACTGTCAAACTCAACAGTCTGTTTACTTTAGGTCTTCTTTTATGTTACTATTGTACCTCTGGCATTTACCTCCACTGATCTCTGTGATCAAAAGTTGAAAGTAAAGAAATGTGGACGCAACAGCTTTGACATCCTCCCTGCCTCCCTTCCCAAAGTATGTGACTTTTTACCTGCATCTCCTGTAAAGTACCTACCGTTTTCCTCTGTTCCTCTGTCCACTCCCACTCCTGTTATTCTGCATCTCCTCTCCTCTACCATTCTCTTCTTTGTACTCCTCTATCCTCCCTCCATCCCCCTCTATCCACACCTCTCCTCCCTGTCTGTCTCCTATTCACAGTCCTGGACTCACAACATTTCTAAGGAGAAGGAGTTCCTGATTAAGCTGGTGAAGGCTGGGGTTATACAGGACTTGACCAATGGGATCTGTGGCTCAGGATGCTGATGACAACATCCAGCCAATCCCAGGTCACAGAGAGAGAGATAGAGGAGAAACACAGAAGCAGCATTGTGAAGTCCTGCTCTGTTCCCCCAACCTAACCCTAACCCTGGCTGAGCCATACTGTATTCAGGAAAGAAGGCTGGTGAAGGGTTCTGAAGGGTTTCTCGCTCTGACAGAGGAGAACTGTGGTAAATGGCATAATCCCTGCACTACACTGGAGAGATAGAACTACAACATTCTAGAATTCTCTAGAAAACCGAGAGCTAGAACTCTCTAGGAACACTGAGAGCTACACACTATTCTGTTTCAGGGTTTGCTGCAGTGTGACATTACAGTTTGATGAAAAGATGGACTGACAATCTGGACATAATGGGTTGTGCCAAGAATACCTCTGGAGAAGGATAAAGGACATGCCTCTACTCATACTTCTACAGTATACCTGAATGTATTCTGTCACCACGTACTCATCACTGTTATATATTCATCTCTTGTAATGGCAGCATTGCCCTCTATCTGGGCTCAGTCGAATAGGTTTCCAGACAGGTAGCAAATAATGCACATACATATTCTGCTTCTAATGTATCTGGAAGTGGACGGAAGGGCCGGTGCTCATGGTTTAGAAGCCCTCCACACCTTCCTTTCCCCCTTTAAGATATGTTTTTAAATGATTTACCTTGAAAGATTACTTTGTTCCTCTCTGTCTTTTTAAAAATTATTTACCTTGAGGGATTACTTTGTTCCCCTCTGCAAAGAACAAAGGGGGAAAAATGGGGGGTGAGGAGTGACCGACCCCCCTCACTGGATAAACATGTTTTATTTTCACAGAAGCACTGAGCTTTGTGTCGTCCTCAGTTCATCAGTGTGCTTCCCAAACACTCATCTGTCCTGGATCACGTCTCAGACTGTTACTCTGGTCTTAATGCTGTTGTATTTGTCTATAGGGCTCTGGTCAAACATTGTGCACTATATAGGGAATAGGGTGCCATTTGGGATGCATACTTTATTTCAAGTCTGCATGGCCTGCAAACATAATCAGTGTTACTACTTACTACTGTCAGTTGTTGTTTAAACAATTGAGGTTTATCAATTTTAAATGTCTTGTTTTATTTCTTTGTTCATTTTTGCCAAAATGGATTGTAATTTATTAAGCAATAATATATGGTGTCTTAACCGCCGTTCTCTGTTCAGCCACATATTCTCTTATTTTCTACTCATATGCACAAGCCAAAGCACATGAATTTCTCATCGCTCATCCACAGCAGTGGAGGCTGCTGAGGGAGGACGACTCATAGTAATGGCTGGAATTGTTTCAACCACATGGAAACCATATGCCTGATACCATTCCATTGACTCCATTCAGTCATTACTATGAGCCGTCCTCCCCTCAGCAGCCTCCACTGACACACAGTCACTACACTATGGAGCGTCGTGCATCAAGATGGTTTGACAAATGAAATAAAGCAGATTATAACTCTGTCCCTTGTCATTTTATGAAATGCAAACAACTGGAGAGAGGTAATGAAATGTGTTTATATATTCCTGTTTTTTATGTTTAATTGAATATTATATCTACTGTTGTCTTCCCTAAACTTTTTTTTGCATTTAAAAAGCATCTATTTGATATTGCAACACAGCTATGTCTAACAGTGTTGTTGTCTAATGCCATGTTGTTTAGATACAGTATATGTTTGTGTTTATATGTTTTCCACCCACCCATCCATGTATTCCAGTAGTGGATACACCTTATCAGAAAGATCATCTCAGCTTTTCTTGTCCTACTAAGTGGCATCAACAAACAGTCAGTGTTTATGTGAGAGTGCTGGTAAACATGGTCAATGTAACTGGTGGGGCTGAGTCATCATTGTGTTGTGAGCTGGGTTCAAATACTATTAGAAATCTTTCAGTCTATCAGCGTTTGCTCTAGCTTCCCTGGAGTGCTAGTTCGGTAGGTTTTGCAGATTTTTTGACTATTCTATTGGTCCATTAAGTCAGGGAAGATCAATCAAGCATGATAAAATAGTTGAGATGGTTTCGAATAGCATCTGAACCCAGGTCTGCTGCTTTCTTGGGTGGGTTCTTGCAGGATATTTGTGGGGAAAAGGCCAAGGACAGGGAATGTTCTATGTTCCACACGTTGGAGACTGCCAACAACAGAACAGTATCCTGGGAACAGATTACTGACCATCTCAACTCTTTGAGACTAACCACTGGTGTGTGTGTGTGTGTGTGTGTGTGTGTGTGTGTGTGTGTGTGTGTGTGTGTGTGTGTGTGTGTGTGTGCAAGCGGAAATTTGTTTTGCCATGGTTACTATTGCGTTGTAACTATAGCTTTTTTGTAATGAGTCAGAGGTGTTACCAAGCTTGTATTGCCTTCAGCCAGGAGGGAGAGTCCAACCCAACCATTTGGTCTGCAAGTTAGATCAGGTTAGTTAGAGAGAGCTGTGGCTCAGACAGGTTAGACAGCTGTGGCACCATAACACCAGTCCAACAGGGACTCAATTTATCTCACCTCTGTAGAGAGAAACAGGAGAAGCCGGGAGAGGCTGAAGTCTGCTGAAAGCTGGAGTTTGCTATTCCAAAAGGAATGTCTGTTCACTTCTGTTGGACTTAGGAGTGCTGCCTTAATGGCTAAAATAGTTATCGAGGGCCACCCTTACACAACACTAGGTGTGTGTCCCAAATGGCACCCTTTTCCTTATATAGTGCACTGCTTTTGACCAGAGGCCTATGGGTGCCGTTTGAGACAGAGACAACTTCAGTTTATTAAAGTGATTTCACCTCATATGACATTCTTCTGCTGTGAGTCATGAAAGAGAGACTTCAAAGATTTCACATGGATAGAGAAATCAATGTAGTGTGTGGCTGTTTATCTCATTGCAGACTTGGCTCTAAGGCTATGTTTATAGTTTGAGTCCACGCTTAGAAGACTGTCAAGGTGCAGGGTGACTGGGGTCAATGTCGGGATTATTGTAGCTCTGGTCCAGAGCGTTACATGCGTCTTAAAGAAGGCATGTAAACTCCCTGGACCAAAGCTAGGGTTATTGCTGCTAGTAAAAAGGTTGGTTTTGAGTCCGAGCCTGAGCTACAGTATATGGATAAGGTCAGGGATAGGTGTTACATATACAGTGCATCTGGAAAGTATTCAGACCCCTTGACTTGTTCTACATTTTGTTACATTACAGCCTTATTCTAAAATGTATTAAATTGTCCCCCCCCCCCTCATCAATCTACACATAATACCCCGTAATGACAAAGTAAAAACAGGTTTTTAGAAGTGTGCAAATGTATATATAAAAACTCTGGAAATATCACATTTGCATAAGTATTCATACCCTTTACTCAGTACTTTGTTGAAGCACCATTGGCAGTGATTACAGCCTCGAGTCTTCTTGGGTATGACGCTACAAGCTTGACACACCTTTATTTGGGGAGTTTCTCCCAATCATCTCTGCAGATCCTCTCAAGCTCTGTCAGGTTGGATGGGGAGAGTAGGAGCACATCTATTTTCAGCTCTCTTCAGAGATGTTAGCTGCTTTGGCAGCAGCTAATGGGGATCCATAATGAATTAAAACACAAAGGACATCCAGAGACTTGTCCCAAAGCCACTCCTGCGTTGTCTTGGCTGTGTGCTCTGGGTCATTTTCCTGTTGGAAGGTGAACCTTCGCCCCAGTCTGAGGTCCTAAGTGCTCTGGAGCAGGTTTTCATCAAGGATCTCTCTGTTCTTTGCTCCGTTCCTCTTTTCCTCGATCCTGACTAGTCTCCCGGTCCCTGCCGCTGAAAAACATCCCCACAGCATGATGCTGCCACCACCATGCTTCACCGTAGGGATGGTGCCAGGTTTTCTCTAGACGTGACGCTTGACATTTAGGCCAAAGAGTTCAACTTGGTTTCATCAGACCAGAGAATCTTGTTTCTCATGGTCTGAGTCGTTTAGGTGCCTTTTGGCTAACTCTAAGCGAGCTGTCATGTGCCTTTTACTGAGGAGTGGCTTCTGTCTGGCCACTCTAACATAATGGCCTGATTGGTAGAGTGATACAGAGATGGTTGTCCTTCTGGAAGATTCTCCCATCTCCACAGAGGAACTCTGGAGTTCAGTCAGAGACCATCGGGTTCTTGGTCACCTCCCTGACCAAGGCCCTTCACCCCGATAGCTCAGTTTGGCCCAGCAGCCAGCTCTAGGAAGAGTCTTAGGTGTTCCAAACTTATTCCATTTAAGAATGATGGAGGCCACTGTGTTTGTGGGGACCTTCAATGCTGCAGAAATGTTTTGGTACCCTTCCCCAGATCTGTGCCTTGACATAATCCTGTCTTGGAGCTCTAAGGACAATTCCTTCTAAATCATGGCTTGGTTTTTGTTCTGACATGCACTGTCAACTGTGGGAGCTTATATAGACAGATGTGTGTTTTCCAAATCATGTCCAACCAATTGAATTTACCACATGTGTACTCCAATCAAGTTGTAGAAACATCTTAAGGTTGATCAAGGGAAACAGGATGCACCTCAGCTCAATTTAGAGTCTCATAGCAAAGGGTCTGAATACTGTAAATAAGGTATTTCAGTTTTTTATTTTAATACATTTGCAAAAATGTCCAAAAACCTGTTTTCACTTTGTCATTATTTTAGAATAAGGCTGTAATGTAACAAAATGTGGAAAAAGTCAAGGGGTCTGAATACTTTCCGAATGCATTGTATACTGAACAAAAATATAAATGCAACATGCAACAATTTGATAGATTTTTACCGAGTTACAGTTCATATGAGGAAATCAGACAATTGAAATAAATTCATTAGGCCCTAATCTATGGATTTTATATGACTGGGAATACAGATATACATCTGTTGGTCAGAAATACCATTACAAAAATGGGCCTCACAATGGGCCTCGGGCACATTTTAGAGTGGCCTTTTATTGTTAACAGCACAAGGTGCACCTGTGCAATGGTCATTATGTTTAATATGCTTCTTGATATGCCACACCTGTCAGGTGTATGGATTACCTTGGCAATGGAGAAATGCAAACTAACAGGGGTGTAAACACATTTGTGCACAACATTTTAGTGAAAGCTTTTTGTGCATATGGAACATTTCTGGCATCTTTTATTTCAGCTCATGAAACACTTTACATGTTGTGTTTAGATTTTTGCTCAGTATAGTTATGGTTGAGATTTGTATTCTTGTCTTGGCTCGTCTTGGATGCAGTCCCTATGGATGCGTCCCAAATGACACCCTGTTCCCTATATAGTGCCCTATTTTTGACCAATACCCTATAGGCCCTGGTCAACCGTAGTGCACTACATACAGTCTATAAGGAATAGGTTGTCATTTGTGATGCAGGCTATGAGTATGTTTTCATGAGATTATTTGGAGCCTGCTACAGTATAAATTGGCTTGTTAACAGTGTGCACCATGTAATGGACACTTTGGCTGAAGGATCCTAGCGCCAACATATCGCAATTATTCTGCTAATAAATGTTATGAGATCTTAAAAACATTGCACTCTACTTCCGAACATGTTACAAGCTGTGTTTAGTGGACCACATTTGTATTTTCTTCTCTTTTACTTTGAAGTAGAATGGATGTCCTAGATCAGTACTCTCCAACTCTGTGCCTGGAGAGCCCACCCTCCTGTAGGATTTTACTCCAACCCTGTTCCTGGAGAGCCCACCCTCCTGTAGGTTTTTACTCCAACCCTGTTCCTGGAGAGCCCACCCTCCTGTAGGATTTTACTCCAACCCTGTTCCTGGAGAGCCCACCCTCCTGTAGGATTTTACTCCAACCCTGTTCCTGGAGATCCCACCCTCCTGTAGGATTTTACTCCAACCCTGTTCCTGGAGAGCCCACCCTCCTGTAGGATTTTACTCCAACCCTGTTCCTGGAGAGCCCACCCTCCTGTAGGTTTTTACTCCAAAACTGTTCCTGGAGATCCCACCCTCCTGTAGGTTTATACTCCAACCCTGGTCCTGGAGAGCCCACCCTCCTGTAGGTTTTTACCAACCCTGTTCCTGGAGAGCCCACCCTCCTGTAGGATTTTACTCCAACCCTGTTCCTGGAGAGCCCACCCTCCTGTAGGATTTTACTCCAACCCTGTTCCTGGAGATCCCACCCTCCTGTAGGATTTTACTCCAACCCTGTTCCTGGAGAGCCCACCCTCCTGTAGGATTTTACTCCAACCCTGTTCCTGGAGAGCCCATCCTCCTGTAGGTTTTTACTCCAAAACTGTTCCTGGAGATCCCACCCTCCTGTAGGTTTATACTCCAACCCTGGTCCTGGAGAGCCCACCCTCCTGTAGGTTTTTACCAACCCTGTTCCTGGAGAGCCCACCCTCCTGTAGGTTTTTACTCCAACCCTGTTCCTGGAGAGCCCACTCTCCTGTAGGTTTTTACTCCAACCCTGTTCCTGGAGAGCCCACCCTCAAGTAGGTTTTTACTCCAACCCTGTTCCTGGAGAGCCCACCCTCCTGTAGGTTTTTACTCCAGCCCTGTTCCCGGAGAGCCCACCCTCCTGTAGGTTTTTACTCCAACCCTGTTCCTGGAGAGCCCACCCTCCTGTAGGTTTTTACTCTAGCCCTGTTTCTGGAGAGCCCATCCTCCTGTAGGTTTTCACTCCAACCCTGTTCCCGGAGAGCTACCGTCCTGTAGGTTTTCACTCCAACTCTGTTCCTGGAGAGCTACCGTCCTGTAGGTTTTCACTCCAACTCTGTTCCTGGAGAGATACCCTCCTGTAGGTTTTTACTCCAGCCCTGTTCCTGGAGAGCCCACCCTCCTGTAGGTTTTAATGACAATCCTCTTCCCGGAGAGCTCACCCTCCTTTAGGTTTTCACTCCAACCCTGTTCTTAGAGTGCTACCCTCCTGTAGGTTTTAACACCAATCCTGTTCCCGGAGAGCTACCCTCCAGTAGATTTTCACTCTAACCCTGTTCCTGGAGAGTGAACCTCCAGAAGGTTTTAACGCCAACCCTGTTCCGAGAGAACCCACCCTCCTGTAGGTTTTAACTCCAACCCTGTTCCAGGAGAGCCACGCTCCTGTAGGTTTTAACTCCAACCCTGTTTCTGGAGAGCCACCCTCCTGTAGGTTTTAATGCCAACCCTGTTCCTGGAGAGCAACCCTCCTGTAGGTTTTAACACCAATCCTGTTCCTGGAGAGCCCACCCTCCTGTAGGTTTTAACTCCAACCTTGTTCCTGGAGAGCCACCCTCCTGTAGGTTTTAATGCCAACCCTGTTCCTGGAGAGGCACCCTCATGCATAACCTAAAGGAGGGTAGCTCTCCAGGAGCCCTGTCCTAGACAGTAGATGATCAGATAAATCACACACAAGGTCTGCTGTGTTGTTTTCTATTCAGAAACACCATGGTAACTACAGTAATAAAATATATGATTTCTCGTTAGTGGTTTACTGTAATGGTCATAAAAGAAGACTAGTGATCTTAGATTGGAATAGATTAGATACATTTAGATTTGATGATCTACACACCAATATACATACTGTAGATGTATCTTGAAAATATATGGACTCAATATAGACAACCAAAAAACTCAACTAGAATCCAAACCAGCAGCTACAGTACTAGACAACAACCCAACAACAGCATGCAACTCTCTAAGAATGCTGGCAGCCAGATCTTCCAATGGTTTTAATATGCTTGTAGCATCTGCTGTAAATAGTACCCAGATTTAGAAAGTGTGTGAGATCACAGACAGCTCTGCTATGGACACAACAGGCAGGTGTACACTATTTAAAGAGCTGGATCCTTGACCTGGACATGGTCTGTCACTGTGTGCGTGCGTGCGTGCATGTGTGTGCACATGTGTTCAGGGGTGGGGTGCTGGGGCTTGGTAGACTGCACACAGACAGGTGGTCTGCTCTTCTCTACTCTATGTAGGTGGCCTCTGGTCTGAGCTGGGAGGGGACACCGGGGGACAGCTCTCACATACCACCAGCAGGCCAGACGGGGTTCTGTTGCTGCTCCCAAGCCTTTTGATCTTCTTTTGATTCCTTCTTCTGTCTGACCTGAAATACGAGCCCTGGTTCTTGTCGGTGGTTCCCATCATTTTGTTTTAATTAGACCCTGAGTGAGGCAGGGTTTTGGTCTGCCCCTGCACTGTTTTCCAGTGGAGTGTGTCTGTGCAGTCTCAGGTTCCACACCCTTTTATTTTAACTGACACTGCATCTGCACTGGATATACCCATGGCTGCTGCAACGCTGACCAAAAAAAAAGTTTACTCAAAAATGGGAGACGTGGGAACACTTGCGATGGAAAACATGTTGCTCCTTTTTCCTTTTCTCTGCCTCCCTCTATCTCCCTCCTCTCTCTTTCTCTCCATAACGATCTCTCTCTCTCTGTCCCCGATGCATGCATGGGAAATGTCTGGGACTGAGGCTGGGATGCTGGAGAGGTTTATTTTCTAGTCCCCTTCTTTATGTCATTTCACAGCTGTGGTTTTTCATGTCATCTTGGGTCTCCTTGTCCCTTCTACAGCCTAAGAGGAGGCGTGCTCCTTCTCACTCCCCAGGTACAATGTTTATTGAATTAATGTTATTACACATTTTACTCTGTGAAACATCAGCATCCCAAAGCCAGCACTCACTCAGTTGTGTTCCAGAGAAGAGTGTTTACGTTAGCAGACCCAGCAGGCCCACAGCAAACCACAAGGGGATTTTAGAGACCCATGAGCGTAGACACACACATACCCAGCTCACATCTGCAATAGGGACAGAAGACAGACAGAGAAACAGGTGGTCTGGTCACTACACGTCTGTACTCCCATTGCTGTTATATAGCCGCCATGAGAAATAACATTCTGTTTTCTGATTATAATTTGTATTATACTTCAGGAACTGACAGAATAGATTCTAGAACATGATGTGTTCTAGAACAAATGATGCATGTAATCACTGCATGAAGATCTGATAGAAACTCATTAGTGGTGTATGTGTAATGTGGACCAGGTTTGTTCAGCGATCCTCTTTTGCCACGCTGATCTACTGCTTGTTTTCTCAGGTTGCCAGGTGCTTTAGAGATATCTTCACATTTAGTATGCTCTCCAGAAATAGACGGAGTGGCTCACTGTGTGCCTAGCTCAGTGGAGTGGAATCACTACGCTACATCTAGGAGAGAGAGAGTTCCTGTCCATCATGCCTATTCACAAAGACTTCTCTCACGCTCCTCTTTCTCTCTCCCTCACTCCGGCAATGTGAGTAATAAGCATACAGTGTGTTTGTTTGTGCTTGCTGGGTTCTGTACTTAACCCACAGTATTTTACAAGGGCATGCTGTTATAATACAAGCAATGCCAAACGGTATATATGAATAATGAACAGGCTCGCAACCACCCATGCCTGGGAGAAATCCTCTGATCACCAACCCCTTCACAAGACCAGGATGCTGTGAATCAGCAGGAGAGCTGAAGAACCTGGAAGCTTTAGCAACAGGAGATCCAGGGGGCCATGCCTGGCCACCCAGACACTCTTGACCCCTAACCTCTAACCCCACCTCACCACAGGAACAGGCCAAGAGGCCACATTAGATAAAGCTCTAAATGTAGTCCTCCAGTGCCATTATGAGCCTTACTCAGATGCCAAAATTACACGTTTCCTCATAGAGAGAAACCATGCTGGTATATGTGGATGGACACACATGCTTGGCACTGCAGGGGGCTTGACACTAAGGACCTTAGCCACAGGTTAATTCCAGTGTCATGTTGTGTTTTAGATGCAAAGAGTGTGGTAATTTTGGAGTGGAGGAATGATCAGTAAATATCAAGCTTTGTTAGATTAGATATGTGTCATCAACCTATTAATACTGCTACTGTGACCTCTCTATCAGGATTCAAAATCATTCTCTTCTCCTCAGTTTTAATTGGCCATGACTAAAGATACATGTGTGGGTTAGCAGTGTGGCACTGTGCTCAACATGCTCGAAACAAACAGTCCCTGCTTCGAGAACACGTACCACCCTGCACCTTGGTCTCATTCCGACAACGATCGTTACAGAGATCAATATGTCTCTGCTGTTTTGTAATAGTTCCCTTGGTCTTAAAAGGAATGAAAAAGCATGCTGGATCAGGATCGGGGAAAGGTCTAAAAACAAACAACAACAAAATATTAAAAGAAAACTAGCTTTAAAAGAAAACGACATCAAATAACTATCTCCCCATTTAAATACAAACCCAGGTCTCGGTTTGTGCACACACACCCGGTCGGGATCCTATTCCCCTCCTGCTATCCATCCAGAGTCCGTGATTATATCCCAAATGGCACCCTATTTCCGGTATAGTGCACTACTTTTGACTAGGGCTTAGTCAAAAATAGGGCACTATGTAGGGAATATGGTTCCATTTGGGACAGTCTATGAGCTCTGTGTTGTTCCAGCTGAATTCCATACGCCTGAAAATACATCACTCTGACAGAGGCCAAATTGAGTTTAAATGGCTATTTGGAATAAAATTATTTCGGTCATCAATTTCTTTTGAAGGGTTCAGCCATCATTTCTGTAGAGAGGGAGGGAAGGTTAATTGTATCCATAGGGAAGTCCACTTGTGTTTTATGGCCTGGAAAGCACTGAGAACATTAATTAATGGTCATTGGTCCGTGTTAGAACATGTGAATTTAATCAGCAGGTTGCTCTTACAGTAGGAGGCTATAGGAGCAGAGAGAGGCTTGGGAAATGTTGGGAGGGAGATCTGAACTTCTGATGGAGGTGGATGGGAGGTGGGCTAGCTGAATGTCTGAAACCCCAGAGACGGAGCAGGTGGGCCCATGTTTGCTTAGTGCCTGGGCCAGGCCAGAGCAGGGAGGGCCTGTGTGGGCTGGGCAGGACCAGGCTCCCTGCTATGGGTCAGTGCAAGGCAGTATGGCCTCCTGGGTGCCTGGCTGGCTTTTAGGACTTTTAGGAGTGTCATCATTGCTGGAGGCCATCATTAATTTTCACCCTATGAGCAGAGGTCAACTAGGTCCTCACACCTCTAAACCACTACCCAAGAACAGTCTAGAGGTCAATTAGGTCCTCACACCTCTAAACCACTATACAAGTACAGTCCAGAGGTTAACTATGTCCTCATACCTCTAATCACTACACAAGAACAGTCTAGCGGTCAACTAGGTCCTCATACCTCTAAACCACTACACAAGAACAGTCCAGAGGTCAACTAGGTCCTCATACCTCTAAACCACTACACAAGAACAGTCCAGAGGTCAAATCCCCCCCCATTACACTGCTGCTACTCTCTGTTGTCATCATCTATGCATAGTCACTTTAATAACTCTACCCACATGTACATATTACCTCAACTAACCGGCGCCCCTGCACATTGACTCTGTACCGGTAACCCCCTGTATATAGTCTCGCTATTGTTTTTTTACTGCTGCTCTTTAATTGCTTGTTACTTTTATTTCTTATTCTTATTTTAATTTTTTTTTTTTTTTTACTGCATTGCTGGTTAGTAAGTAAGCATTTCACTGTAAGGTCTACTACACCTGTTGTATTCGGCGCATGTGACTAATAAAATGTGATTTGATTTGATTTGATCTAGGTTCTTATGCCTTTGGACAAGAGGTCTACCGATTAATCGGAATGGCCGATTAATTAGGGCCGATTTCATGTTTTCATAACAATCGGAAATCGGTATTTTGGGGCGGCGATTTAATTATTTATTTTTTTACACCTTTATTTAATCTTTATTTAACTAGGCAAGTCAGTTAAGAACACATTCTTATTTTCAATGACGGCCTAGGAACCGTGGGTTAACTGCCTTTTTCAGGGGCAGAACGACAGATTTTCACCTTGTCAGCTCGGGGGATTCCAATCTTGCAACCTTACAGTTAACTAGTCCAACGCAATAACGACCTGCCTCATTGCATTCCACAAGGAGATGGTACGCAAATGCAGTAAGCCAAGGTAAGTTGCTAGCTAGCATTACATTTATCTTTTAAAAAACAATCAATCATAATCACTAGTTAACTACACATGGTTGATGATATTACTACATATTATCTAGCGTGTCCTGCGTTGCATATAATCTGACTGAGCGGTGGTAGGCAGAAGCAGGCGCGTAAACACATCATTGAAACAGCACTTTCGTGCGTTTTGCCAGCAACTCTTCGTTGTGCGTGAAGCATTGCGCTGTTTATGACTTCAAGCCTATCAACTCCCGAGATGAGGCTCGTGTAACCGAAGTTAAATGGCGCTAATTGTCATTTTGTTGCTGTTTCGAGCCCAGGGAGGAGTGAGGAGAGGGACGGAAGCTATACTGTTACACTGGCAATACTAAAGTGCCTATAAGAACATCAAATAGTCAAAGGTTAATGAAATACAAATGGTATAGATGGAAATAGTCCTATAATAACTGCAACCTAAAACTTCTTACCTGGGAATATTAAAGACTCATGTTAAAAGGAACCACCAGCTTTCATATGTTCTCATGTTCTGAGCAAGGAACTGAAACGTGAGCTTTCTTACATGGCAAATATTTTACATGGAACATATTGCACTTTTACTTTCTTCTCTAACACTTTATTTTTGCATTATGTAAACCAAATTGAACATGTTTCATTATTTACTTGAGGCTAAATTGATTTTATTGATGTATTATATGAAGTTAAAATAAGTGTTCATTCAGTATTGTTGTAATTGTCATTATTACAAATAAAAAAATTGTCCGATTAATCGGTATTGGCGTTTATGGTCCTCCAATATGGTCCTCCAATAATCGGTATCATAATCGGCCGACCTCTACTTTGGACCACACCAGTCACAGTGTGTCCAGGGCCTTTTCTCAATTGGATTTGCTAAACTCCGTTGTCCTCTGTCCTCTCTCGCCTCCTTTTGAAAAAGGTCCAAAGGAATTAGAGGATAGGCGGCTAGGAAAGGGAACGTGGATAAAAATGCGTTTGTATGAAATGAGACTCCTTCTCCACATCAGGCAAATTAAATTTACAGGGTGGATCCCAAATTAAATGTGTAAAGTGATCAAAATAATTGAAGTTAGTTTCACAAAACATTTTATTGTTTTTAATCGTGTGCATGCTTTTCTCCTCCGACAAAACAAAAGCTGATTCCAATGGCGTGTGGCAGATTTCAAACCTTTTCCACAAAGGACTCAGATAGGATACACATGAATATCCTCAATGAAAGGCTATAAAGCAGGGGAGGACGCTCTTCCGTTTGCCTACTAATGAAATGGCATCTCCTTGAACACTTATCGGTTTCGGGGTCATGGAGAAGAGAAGACGAAGGAGAGAGGGTGGAGAATGGACTTTTGCCCAAATGAGAAAAGGCCCAGAGCTGCTGCCAGGTCTTCAGACCACAACACTACTCACTGGTCACAGTCCAGGACTGCTGCAAGGGTCAACTAGCTCCTCATGGCTCTATAGACCACAACACTACTCACTGGTCAAAGTCCAGGACTGCTGCAGGTATCCAACTAGCTCCTCATGGCTCTATAGACCACAACACTAGTCTAAGACTCACAGTCCAGGACTGCCTGCTGCCCCTGTCCAACCCCTCCACAGTCACATGTGACCCATAACCCACCACACAGTGAGGATACTGAATACAATTCAAGCTTTATACATTTTTGGCTTAAGAGGTTGTTTTGGTCATGCTGATGCTGTTCTCTGGGCAATCCTGAATAAAGACCTGGCCTCAGAGTCAGCAGCGTGGCCTGGAGTCACTCCTCAGTGCCCCTGTGAGCCCTTCTGTCTCCTGCCCCAGTGCCCCAGTCAAGCACCAGTCAGCCTCCTGTCCTGTCTCCATGCCCTAGCTCCAGGCAGGATGGCACGTTGGCTGGTCTCACCCTGTCAGGCAGCCTCCCAGGCTGACCAAAGCTCGGCCAGCGGAGTGTGGCTGGGTCAAGCACCAGCAGCACCCAGTGAGCCAGTCAGCATCCATCGCTGCCCAAAGAAGGCAACCCTCTGTGGGGCTTTAATCTGCTGTTTGGCACCGCCTGGACTGAAGATGCTATGGCTTCGTGCTCCTGAGGTGGAGAAGAGATCCACAATCTGGAAAAGAGGTTTAGTTTGTGTTCCAAATGGTCTCCTTAGCCTCCTATTCCCTATATAGTGCACTACTTCTGATCAGAGACCTATGGGTTCTGGTTAAAAGTAGTGCAAAACATAGGAAATAGGGTGCCATTTGGGACAGACATGTAGAGTTCAGAGCTGGCTGGCCCTGGCCTTGTAGCCAGTCGGGTGGGTTGGATTCCAGGCCAATCTTGATAACACCTCTAAAGCTTGAGATTCAGATTGCACCCCAGTCGCTTGCGGGAAGTTTGGTCATGAAAGTTTCCATCCCAAATGCCACCTTATTCCCTTTTTAGTGCACTATTTTTGACCAGGGCCCATAGTGCACTATATAGGGAATAGGTTGCCATTTGGGACGTAGCCTGGCTCATTACTGAGGTTTGTTTTATCAATTGTTAAGTGTGTGACTGGTGGTTTGAATGGCCTTATCTTAGAAACAAGCATTGGGCCAATTGCGGTCACATAGAAAAGTGTGGGTATTGATTAGGCATCAAGTAATTGTACATGGATTGTAAAAAAATATTTTAAAAAACACTTGAAATTCAACCTATTTTAAAACAAAGTACCTTTGTTTAAGTTTATTATGTCAAGCAAGTAGGCTACTGATATGATAAACGATCACAAGGGTCATTCAACAGGCTAAACGAGAAGACAATTCTACAACAATTCTACATGTTACTAGATGTCAAATTATGATTGTCATGGGTCATTTTGTCGGTTTCATTGTTTTCATGAGATAACACATTATACAAGTACTGCAGTGCAGTGTGTAAAGTTAATACCAGCAGTGTGGTTGCATTTGACTCTCATGAAATGGGTGTACAGCTCTCTCCTATAGGTTGCCTTCTAGTACTCATTTAACATGCGCAGTTAATAGACACCGCCGCACGCGCGCGATCCTTTGGAATCTAAATGGGACACGCCAACCATTCTAACTGAACCGGGTCAACTTTGGACGTAGAAGAACGATATACGGAATCAAGTTAATGTAGAGATTAAAATAAGGAACCGAAATAGTAAGTAGGCCTAATCATGAGCGTTTGTAAATTGAGTGTCATTTCACAGAAAGCAACCTGTGTAGGCTATTGTGGGCTGGGATCATGTGATAGACGGTGGAATTTGACACCACCCCAGGCTTTAAAAAACCTGAGCCAACTCACATCTGTATTTGGAGCTACAATTTAACACTAACATCTGCAGTTTTCAGTGAAGAAAGAGGGAGACTATTTCTATTCAATGAGAACGATACCTGTGACGCGGACCATAACGCATCTCGGGCGCATCCATTGTGGAACATACAGAGAATCCCATGATCAAGTGAAGTTCTGTATGGAACTCTTATCATAGCCTGTCTATCTGGAAGTTTTTCAGAAAACTTTGGCTGCATATTTTTAATTAAAATTAAGATTGCGCAAGTATGCCAGTGTATGTAAGAGAGGAATCCAGAGAAATATTTCTAAGGAATAAAGTGCAATTGCATTTAGATTGTTTTGGTCTTATAAGGTTGATATTTGTCTGCTCACACACACGTCCATGATTGGGAAGGTTGTCGGAGTCGGTGAAGGTAAGATTAAAATAAACACTATTGTTTTGTTGGCTAATTGTATAATCTATGTTTAATGTTTGTTTTTGCTTACAGCAAAGTTTAATGTTTTAAATTACCACACACAAGCAAACAATGTCGATGTAGCCGATATAATATGTCAGTAATTGCCGACTAGTTATTGCAGTCATGTTCAAACTCCTGCGCGGCATGAATTGGACTCCCTTCAGCTGCGCTCTGTAATGATCATTTGACTTTGTGCCAAGTCCTTTGACTTGTAATCCAACCTATATTAGTTTATATTTATATGTATCTAACTCTGACAGAAATGCTAATCCTACTTCGTCTACATAATAATTGTAATTTATTACTACAACGAATGATAATGGTGGTCATAATAATGACAATATTAGTAATATACCAATAATATTAACATAATAATAAAGTTATTGATAATAAACAATCAAACTTTAATTACATTCAGTACAAATTGTATAGTTGTGTTATTTTTCTGTATGCATGTTTGTGTTTCTAAAACATTTATCCACTTGGGTGCAAAAAATAAATAATAATATATTCCTCTTCTAATTTGAAATGCAGAGATTTTAAAGAATGTCTACCAAGAAATCACTGTCAACGAAAGAGATGTTAAATACCTACAAAGTCAAAATTATTTTATTAGATAGTTGGATAGTACAATATACATATACCACATATGCGTAAATGCATGGGAATCATGGAAGGATATTCGTTGGAGCGAGTGCAGGACCGACTGGTGCATGGAGAAATTGTGATTTCAGGCTGTTTGTTTCATCCATCGTCAGGTCACTTTATTGTCCTGGTCGCATATGTCAGTCTCTGTGGTGATATTGAACTCGACACCCTCTTAAGCGTTTTCCAAAGAGGGCGAAAAACCACCTGCTACTTGTGTGATTAAATTGTTTAGCTCTGGGTCCGGAGCAGTATTTTAGTTCTAAAGAGGCAGTTTCATTGGTGTGGATGTTAATTTGTTCACCTTTGTCATTTTCATTTTAATGTTAGCTATTTTTTACTTGACATGTGTATCAAGTTGACAAGCTTGTTTTTCTTCTAACATGAGTGTTTTTACTGATGGATGAAACCAAGCTGAAAATTGCATTAGAAAAATAGGCTATTTTAAAGTTCAAAATGGGTTTACCCAGGTCCTAGGTGTGGACAGTGCATGTTATCTGCAGTTACTTGAGGCTGGAGCAAATCACCATCAAGCTTCTCTCTCTCTCTCTATCTATCTCGTTCTCTCCATCCATCTGTCCTTTCAAGGTATTTTTACAAATGTGTCTAGAATGTTGAATAAGTCCATTGTCTGCTCTCTCATGGAACTATGGCCTCTTCATGTAGGCAGTAAATTATATCGCTATCCTCTTACCAGATAAAATGCATTAATAATGGTGGGATTGTTTCATTTGAAAGGAAGGCAATTCGTTTGTAGTAGTAGTCTTTCCTCTGAATTTAAAATCTTGCAGTGTTGCAAAGGATACACCAAAGCCCAACAGGGTCCATTTAGTAATCCATAAGGAAGGGAGGGGTAAGGCAGGGATAGGGCATGGGTGCTCTGCTGTGTGATGCTGGGGAGAGTTATGGGCTGCAGTCAGGTTGTGGCAGAATAACGTCAGTCTGCTTTATAGCAGTGAGGACTAATGAGAGGCCTGGTAGTAATGACAAACACCTTCAGTTTTCAGTCCCCTCTAAGGGTCAGGTCAGACCTCACCATTAACAACCAGTTAGAGTAACAGCCCATACTCCAAATGCCATACTTCATACTCTATCCTTAACTGGTAGCTTGGTCCCATACTGAATGTGCTGTAGGAAACTTTTGTATCGTTGCTTGTTGTGTCATATGTGACAACAATAGTGGAATTGTCTAGAGCGCATCGAGTATAGGCCCGGGCAATATCTGTGGATCAGTAGAGCTTGGAGATACAGAGGGTGTGACATGCACCTTTCTCTCAGTCAGAACCCTTTCTCTCAGTCAGAACCCTTTACATTTACATTTAAGTCATTTAGCAGACGCTCTTATCCAGAGCGACTTACAAATTGGTGCATTCACCTTCCTTTCTCTCAGTCAGAACCCTTTCTCTCAGTCAGACCCCTTTCTCTCAGTCAGAACCCTTTCTCTCAGTCAGAACCCTTTCTCTCAGTCAGACCCCTTTCTCTCAGTCAGACCCCTTTCTCTCAGTCAGAACCCTTTCTCTCAGTCAGACCCCTTTCTCTCAGTCAGACCCCTTTCTCTCAGTCAGACCCCTTTCTCTCAGTCAGACCCCTTGCTCTCAGTCAGAACCCTTGCTCTCAGTCAGAACCCTTGCTCTCAGTCAGAACCCTTGCTCTCAGTCAGAACCCTTGCTCTCAGTCAGAACCCTTGCTCTCAGTCAGAACCCAGAAGGGTAAGGGTAAGGTTAGTAGATAGTTTAAATGTTACTGAGTGTGTGTCTGCCAATTGTGTGTACATTATTAGTTGTCCTCTGATAGGGTCTCTGTTCACATGACCTCATACAGCATGACATGAGGTCATAACATGCCCTGCTCAGCTGATCACTGTTGCAGATATGGAAACGTACTTTGACACCAGACCACCCTTGACATTAAATGCTCACACCAGTAGTAATCCACTTTTTTGAGCTGAAAAACGATGGCCAGAGCTTACCCATGATGTTGCACAACGATTTAAGTCCATAAGTCATTGTTTAAGTCAAAATATGATATATTTCATATAATCCGAACTTCACATTTCATGTTAATCCACGTGAATGCGGTGTATTTTCCTATGATATGACATACAAATTATTTTCAGCCTATGTTTCGTTTCAGGGCTGGGTTTTATTTGAATTTTACCATCCACCAGCATGACATTGTTTATTAATAATACACAGCTGCAAAGTTAGCGCCGAAGATCATGACTGACGTTTTACATTCTCCCAACCAATTGTGCTATTCTGTTAGTTTTTGTACGTTTTGTGTAACTTATTTTTTAACTTATTGTGTACATAATGATGCTGCTACCGTCTCTTATGACCGAAAATAACTTCTGTACATCAGATCAACGATTATTCACGGCAGACTGGAAGAAACTTTTTCCTTTAACGAGTCTGACGAGAAGGATATTCTGCTTTCACTGGAACAGGCACAGATCCACGCCTTTTGCGTGAAGAAAAGATGCAGGAAAAGGAGCCGCAGATCAGGCAGCCTTCTGAGAATCCATAGGCAAGCGAGTAAACTCCCACTACCATCTGTTCTTCTTGCTAACGTACATTCATTAGAAAATAAAATTGATGACCTACGATTAAGATTATCCTACCAACGGGAGATTAAAAACTGTAACATCTTATGTTTCACCGAGACGTGGCTGAACGACGATACAGACAATATAGAGCAAGCGGGATTTTCCATGCACCGGCAAAACAGACGCTACCTCTGTTAAGACGAGGGGTGGGGGTGTGTGTCTGTTTGTCAATAACACCTGGTGCGCAATGTCTAATATTAAAGAGGTTGAGGTATTGCTCGCCTGAGGTAGAGTACCTTATGATATGCTGTAGACCACCCTATCTACCAAGAGAGTTCTCATCTATATTATTCTTAGCCATCTATTTACCACCACAGAACGAAGCTGGCACTAAGACTGGTCTCAGCCAAATCTATAAGGCCATAAGCAAAGAAGAAAATGGTCACCCAGAAGCGGCACTCCTAGTGGCCGTTTAATGCAGGCAAACTTAAATCAGTTTTACCAAATTTTTACCAGCATGTCACATATGCAACCAGAGAGAAGAAACTCCTAGACCACCTTTACTCCACACACAGAGATGCATACAAAGCTCTCCCCGCCCTCCATTTGGCAAATCTGACCATCATTCTATCCGCCTAATTCCTGCTTACAAGCAAAAACTAAAGTCGGACTTGCCCAATACGAAAGTGGTCAGATGATGCGGATGCTACACTACAGGACTGTTTTGCTAGCACAGACTGGATATGTTCCGGTATTCATCCAATGGCATTGACGAGTACAACACCTCAGTCATCAGCTTCATCAATAAGTGCATGGACAACGTCGTTCCCACAGTGACTGTACGTACATATCCCAACCAGAAGCCATGGATTACAGGCAACATCCGCATCGAGCTAAAGGCTAGAGCTGCCGCTTTCAAGGAGCGGGAGACAAATCCGGACGCTTATAAGAAATCCCGCTGTGCCCTCAGATGAATCATCAAACAAGCAAAGTGACAACGCTCGTCAGATGTGGCAGGGCTTGAAAACTATTACGGACTACAAAGGGAAACCCAGATGCGAGCTGCCCAGTGACGCGAGCCAACCAGACGAGCAAAATGCCTTTTATGTTTGCTTCGAGGCAAGCAACACTGAAGCATGCATGAGAGCACCAGGTGTTCTGGATGACTGTGTGATAATGCCCTCTGTAGCTGATGTAAACAAAACCTTTAAACAGGTCAACACTCACAAAGCCGCTGGGCCAGATGGATTACCAGGATGTGTACTCAAATCTTGCACGGACCAACTAGCAGGTGTCTTCACTGACATTTTCAAGCTCACCCGGTCCGAGTCTGTAATACCAACATGTTTTAAGCAGACCACCATTGTGCCTGTGCCCAAGAACACTAAGGTAACCTGCCTAAATGACTACTGACCCGTAGCACTCACGTCTGTAGCCATGAAGTGTCTTGAAAGGCTGGTCATGGCTCAAATCAACACAATCATCCCAGAAACCCAAGACCCACTCCAATTTGCATACCATCCCAACATATCCACAGATTATGCAGTGTCTATTGCACTCCGCACTGCCCTTTCCCACCTGGAAAAAAGGAACACCTATGTGAGAATGCTATTCATTGACTACAGCTCAGCGCTCAACACCATAGTGCCCTCAAAGCTCATCAATAAGCTAAAGACCCTGAAACGAAACACCTCCCTCTGCAACTGGATCCTGGACTTCCTGACGGGCCGCCCCCTGGTGGTAATGGTAGGTAACAACACATCCGCCATGCTGATCCTCAACGCGGGCCCCTCAGGGGTACGTGCTCAGCCCCTTCCTGTACCCACTGTTCACTCATGACTGCACGGCCAGGCACGACTCCAACACCATCATTAAATTTGCCGATGACCCAACAGTGGTAGGCCTGATCACTGACAACAACGAGACAGCCTATAGGGAGGAGGTCAGAGACCTGGCAGTGTGGTGGCAGGACATCAACCTCTCCCTCAACGTAATCAAGACAAAGGAGATGATTGTGGACTTCAGGAAAAAGTAGACCGAGCACGCCCCCATTCTCATCGACGGGGCTGCAGTGGAGCAGGTTGAGAGCTTCAAGTTCCTTGGTGTCCACATCACCAACAAACTAACATGGTCCTAGCACACCATGACAGTCGTGAAGCAGGCACGACAAACCTATTCCCCTCAGGAGACTGAAAAGATTTGGCATGAGTTTTCAGATCCTCAAAAGGTTCTGCAGCTGCACTATCGAGAGCATCCTAACTGGTTGCATCACTGCCTGGTATGGCAACTGCTCGGCCAATGACCACAAGGCACTACAGAGGGTAGTTCGTACGGCCCAGTACATCACTGGGGCCAAGATTCCTGCCAACTAGGACCTCTATGCCAGGCGGTGTCAGAGGAAGGCCCTAAGAATTGTCAAAGACTCCAGCTACCCTAGTCATAGACTGTTCTCTCTGCTAACGCACGGCAAGCGGGACCGGAGCGCCAAGTCTAGGTCCAAGAGGCTTCTAAACAGCTTCTCCCCCCAAGCCATAAGACTGCTGAACATCTAGTCAAATGGCTAACCAGACTATTTGCTTTGGCCCCTCCCCTCCTTACCACTGCCACGCTCTGTTGTCATCTATTCATAGTCACATTAATTACCTGTACATACTTCCTCAACTAGTCGGTGCCCCCGCACATTGACTCTGTAGCAGCACCCCCCTGTGTATATTGTTATTTTTTTACTGCTGCTCTTTAATTACTTGTTACTTTCATCTCTTATTCTTATCCATATTTTTGGAAATTGCACTGTTGGTTAGGGGATCGTAAGTAAGCATTTCACTGTGGGGTTTACACCTGTTGTATATCGGCTCATGTGACTGATCAAATTTGATTTGGTTTGTACCACAGCTGAAGCCTGCCAGCTAAGCCTGCCTACCTACCAAAGGTTGCACCATGTCCATTACAATGAAAATATATTTCAATAGTTGTTCATATTACTGGAGCTTCATCTTATTCTTTCAAACTATTTTTATGGTGGATTCTCTGACACAATTTATGGAAGATACCAACACTTTTGAGATGACAATAGATGGCGAAGTCAAAGATAGGCCAGTGGTTTCCATCTGTGGAAAACTTTTCCCTAAATCAATGCTTATGATAAATCTATCTCCAGAACCACCCACCTGGCTAATCTTTTGAATTCAGTATAGTAAAAAAAACTACAACAACATAACATTAGCTAGATAGATAAAGTTAACAAGAGGTTAGCAGTGCCTTATTTGTTTCTGTTTATTAATCTACGTGGATATTCCCACACCCAAATTGTGAATATGTGTAAGTGGCCTTCGTCATTCTTTGGCGCTGGAACCTAAATGAGAATTTCCTCTCTAGGACGGGAAATTACGTTGAAATAGTGGCGCAACTTCCCCTGGGAGGTTCTTTAACATAGTGAACAGCTCAACTATAATTTTTCCAATTTCAAATGGCTTGGAGGAAACAAAACATGCAGTAGTATAACACCATGCCACCAAAGAAAGTGGGCAATCATGCTGCAATGCATGGATTTTTATAAGCAGAAATATGTGAAGTGAAAGTGGTTCCCACCCTAGTGAGAGTTCAAAATGCCTCATTAATTTTGTCTTGTTTTAACAGAGAAGTGCATACAAATACCTGTGTTTCCCAAATGGCACCCTATTCCCTATTTAGTGCACTACTTTTGACCAGGGCCCATAGCACTCTGGTTAAAGGTAGTGCACTATATAGGGAATAGGGTGCCGTAGTCAGTGTTTTAGAATAGGAGACCCAGGATCCTGCTGGTTTTCTGCGGAGGGGAAGATAATTACTAGGAAAAGCTTTTGGAATTGAGTTGTCTACTCCAAACAGCTTGCTGTGGCAATGCAGTATATTGGCATGTGTGTAAACAGAGCTAACCTCTCCCAGAAAGCCTGAGTCACAGATGTGGATGTGATGTCCCCAGCAGTGGAGAGAGGACACCATGCCAGCTCCTCTTCTCTCCCCCCACACTTCTCTCTGACCCAGCTACTCTTTTTCTCTACCTAGCTACTCACACCATAGCAAGTACAATTGTTGGCGCAAAGCACATTTTCAATTTGAAACTTTCACCCTAATTACTTGAGACAATGTTTAACTTATAAATGATTTGTAAAGCATTTATGAAATGCCAATGATGACTTTCTGAATGCTCTATAAAGCTTTTTATAAGTTCATATTTCATTCAAAGTAAAGCCCATGTTTGAATAATGCTTGTATAGTAGGCTACAGACTCAGATAATCTCCATCGAGAGGGACTCGCTCTCTGACTCGCTCTCTGACTCGCTCTCTGACTCGCTCTCTGGCTCTCTCTCTCTCGCTCTCTCTGACTCTCTCTCTCACTCTCTCTCTGACTCTCTCTCTCTCTCTGACTTGACTCTCTCTCTCTCTCTCTCTCTGACTCTCTGTGAAGCCAGAGAATCACAGGTGTAGCCTCACTAACAGCCCAACTTAACATCTGCTCCACACAAGTCACGCTCACACGGAAGGAGCATGTTGGGAATGCAAACAGCCTCCACTTAATTTGTAAAAGGCAAATGTAAAAGAATTCTTCCAGACGGGCTCATCCTTCAAGAGGCTTGGAGTGGTCCGCCACACACTAACACACACATTAAATCATACTCACACACAGTATAGTGTTTGTTTCGCTGGTGTACTGTTAAGGAAATTGAATAGTGTTTTGTTTGGACGGTTGGTGGTCTGAATTCCATGTTAGTCACAGTAGCTTTCTCCGCAATGGACAGTTATCTAGCTTCTACCCTTACTGTATCGTCTGGATAAATGAATGGTGGTGATTACTCGCAGAGGGGATAAGGGGATCTTGATATATAACCTCTTTTAGTCATAATTCAAGTATTTTTCTCCTCTTTATTAGGGAAAGGGGGATACCTAGTCAGTTGTCCAACTGAATGTATTCAGCTGAAATGTGTATTCCGCATTTAACCCAACCCCTCTGAATCAGAGAGGTGCGGGAGGCTGCCTTAATCGACATCCATGTCTTCGGCGACTGGGGAACAGTGGGTTAACTGCCTTGCTCAGGGGCAGAACAACAGATTTTTACCTTGTCAGCTCAGGGGATTCGATCCAGCAACCTTTCAGTTACTGGCCCAACGCTCTAAATTACATCCTTATAATGTGTTAACGGTAAACTTACAGTGTAAGTGGAACAAGTCACTGTAACCTGGGATATAGGCACTGTATGCATCCATCTTTGAACACCTGCACCCTAAAAAAGTAATATGATAATAAAATGAAAAAATGCTATATGCTAATTAAATGACTTAACGCATGCAGGGCTGTCACTTTGAATAAGGCGTGCTATTCCACCATACCCCCACGTCCTTCCATGACACGTGTTTTGCCATAGCTTCAATAGTGTTGACATAAAAGGGAGGTTCCTAGTACCTTCTAGAACCTTCCATCCTGTAACAGTACAGAAACTAACTGCATGGCTGTATATTTTTGAAAGGTAGTGAGCTGATTGTGTCATACTCAACATGCTTTAAATCTCTATTAAAGTGTAAATCATCTCTGTTTGGATATGTAAAGAATTTTTCTGCAGATTTGTTCAGCATGAGTACTATCAAACATCATTAAGGTTACTCAGAAGCCTCCGTGGAGGTTATGGAAGCCTTAACTGAGTGTGCCCATTGCTTAATGAAGGATTTCACCGGATTTAGACAGATTGTAACATGCAAAACAAGTGAGATGTGACCATGGGAAGTAGCATTTTGTACACTGAACTAAACTGAACAGCTACTCCATTGGTGAACTCTCAAGGTCAGAAGTGACATCCCCTTTCTGTTATTGAGAACAACTCTTTAGAATATCATAGTAGGTCACACACAAAGTTTGCCACTTGAGCATCATAAAGATGTAAAATACTCAGCAACTCTTGGGAGGGCAATAGAAGTTCACCTCAAACATACTTTATTGTTAAAAAAGTGAGGTAGCTGCAGTATTGTTGTTCCATCTGATTTGAGCATCACAACAGGTCCTCAGGTATGTTTAGCGGTTGCTAGTGTTTTCCCTGCCAGTGGCTCTACTTTTCCCAGTCTGAAAGGAAACTGGCCCTCCGTGACAGTTCAGTCCAGGCAGCCAGGCTAAGGTCCTCTACGGCCCAGGGAGAAGGCCTGTTTTGACATGTCTCCATTCAGAGTGGCAGGCCAGATTAAGAATAGCCAGCTAATTGACATTCTAACCATAACAGGCCTAATCTGTGGTCAACCATGTCCAATCCGTTGTGAACCATGCCCAAACTCAAGCACCTCCCGTCAGCTTTGAATCATGTGCTGCCTGATAGTGTTACAATTTTTATATTCTGACGGGTGCATAATCTGCGAATACTGTAGGCCTATGCATTGTAGCTACATTTCTATATTTAAATCTGAGGAAGACTTGCATATGTGTGTACATTTGCTGAAAAATAGGAGGTGGAGTATGTGTACAGATGTACTATCTTAATTTGATCTCTGTTGTCGCAGAGAATTTTCCTGCACAGCAGGAAATACAAACTTGTAGCAGTTGTGGACTCGAGTCACATGATTTGGACTCGAGTCTGACTCAATTCACACATTTGATGGCTTGAGACTCGACTTGTTAGAAAATAAAATAACTTCTGACTTGGACTTGAGACCGATGACTTGAAATTATCTGGCCAGGTTTTGTAATGTTTCGTCACTTATTTTATGGCATAGATTCTTATTACTTAGTACTTATCCTTCACGCAGCCAGACACAGTAGACGTAGCATCGCTCCTTGGAAAAAAACGTGCAACAGATTGGCTAGTGAAACGCATACTTGGCCCTTTGATTGGACCAGCAAACTGTCAATCAACACAGGTCAGGTGGATCAGCTCCCCAATTTTTTGGGGTGATCAAGAATATTAACTGTTTTTTGGGGGGGGAGTCGTGGAACAAATGAGACGCTACAGACGTTTTTGTGAGAAGACCAATTTTCGGGATGCCTCCTGGTCTGACAAACACCGCTGTAGCTCAGACACCTTCCACCGCAGATGTGGAAGGCCGACATAGGTGGATGCAGCCCATGCAAAAAAAACTGATATCTCTAGTTTAAACTGAGGGATTTTGATGGAGATGTTTTATTATGTTACTTAGACTGATGCACGGGTGCATCAATAGATTAAAGGATTAAACCTCAAATACTCTACAAGTTCAAAGTGTCCTGCATTGCAGGAACGTCCTCCTGTAACTGGATGATCAAATTATGATCCAACATCTGTAGTAATAATGATGAATACTAGAGGATGAATCATAGAGCCTCCTGCCTGATAGCCTGGTCCCAGATCTGTTTGTGCTGTTTAGCCATGACCTTCATGTTCGGCATGACAATCACCATAGTAGTTGGAAAGACAGCAGAAACGGATCTGGGATCCAGGCTAGCAGTCTAGTGACGCAGCATCACATTCCCCATAGTTGTTCTCCGCATACTTCACATTGCCTCTCTATCTAAGCTGTAAACACAAAGACATATTTTGTCAGAGAAACAATACACATTACATACGGGATCGTTCCTTCAGTAGGGTGATGTATTTTTACACTTGATTAAGTAATGTCATGTCCTTCATTCATTCATTCATTTGTTTGTTTGACACTTTTGAAGATCCAAGGGTTCCCTGTTCTGGTTCCAACATCCTCAGAAAGGGTTAGTGTCTGTCTGTCTGTGTAAACAGATCTGAGGTAGACTATACCAAGTGACAGAGTGATGGGCTAAGGATGTGTAAGCAGTAGCAGCTGGAAGTGGAACAATTGAATCCATGTGTAATCGAATCCATGATAAGCTTCTCATTTTACAGGTGTGGACGTTGTGTAATCATTGACTGCAAAATTTCACTGTGTCATGGTTTAGTTTGTCTCCCTCCTTTCTCCTGCTCTATTGTGACGGCCTCCCTCCTTTCTCCTGCTCTACTGTGATGGCCTCCCTCCTTTCTCCTGCTCTATTGTGATGGCCTCCCTCCTTTCTCCTGCTCTATTGTGACGGCCTCCCTCCTTTCTCCTGCTCTACTGTGATGTTCTACCTCCTTTCTCCTGCTCTACTGTGATGTTCTACCTCCTTTCTCCTGCTCTATTGTGATGGTCTCCCTCCTTTCTCCTGTTCTACTGTGATGTTCTACCTCCTTTCTCCTGCTCTACTGTGATGTTCTACCTCCTTTCTCCTGCTCTACTGTGATGTTCTACCTCCTTTCTTCTACTCTATTGTGATGTTCTACCTCCTTTCTCCTGCTCTATTGTGGTGGTCTTTCTCCTGCTCTATTGTGGTGGTCTCTCTCCTTTCTCCTGCTCTATTGTGATGTTCTACCTCCTTTCTCCTGCTATATTGTGATGGTCTCCTTTCTCCTGCTCTATTGTGATGAATCTGAGGGTGTGAAGGGTTGTTGGGTCACAGTGCAGCAGTCCAACTTTTTCTTGACCTCCAGAGGTCCGGCCACATTTCAGCCTGATGGAGCTTGGCTGCGTTCCAAATTGCACCTTATTCCCTTTATAGTACACTACTTTTGACCATAGACCATGCTAGTTCTAGTGCACTACTGGTCAAAAGCAGTGCAGTGTGTAGGGAATAGGGTGCCATTTGGGACGCACACTGGGTCTGGGATGGTGCGGCTTGGTCTGACTTGCTCACTGTGCCCATATGTGGTTGAGGAGCTCTCTCTGCTTCTCTCATGTAAGCCTGTGTAAATTCTCTATTGGTGTGGAATGCTACGAGCCTGACCTGACATCTGCACTGTTTGTGGGCAAAGACAATTCAAGTATTCTAATGAGCTCATCCACACCTCAGATATGGACTCGCATACAGGCAACACACACACACAGTTCCATCATGATGAGGCCATCAGTTTCAACTAAATCTTCCCCACTTGACTGTAACCTACGGATTCTATGCTCCCTTTATGGGCCAGAGTGTTAGACCAACACTTAACCACCATGATTAAGTATGCACAGGGTTACGATGATCTAAAAGCCTGGCTTCCTCTTCCTGCAAAGCTAAATAGTCACTGTACCATTTTAAGTCTATTAGAAAACCCTCGATTGCGTCCCAAATGCCATAGCGTTTTGGTCAAAAGTAGGGCACTATATAGGGAATAAGGTGCTATTTGGGACACATACCTTCTCTTGTTTGTCCTAGTCATGTAGCTTGTGGTTGTAATAGTAGTATCCCAGTTTACTGGGCAACTATTGATTAGCTGATTCCCTGGGTAAGGGTTGTGGCGGCCGGGCTGGCGAGGCTAACTGGTGTGGTGTAATGGGAGCCTGGTCTTCTCCTAACCTACCACGTCATGCCTGTCATCCAACCTGCAATCAGGAAGTACTGTCAAGGCTTTGTCTGCCAGGGAAGGCCAGTCAGGGATATTTTTAGAAACCTACAGTCATAACAGGGATTTTTTAAAACTGAGATAAAGCAGATACGGCTTTATTGTTGACTTATTTGGTTATTTATACTGTCATCGGGGAAGAAAGGTGCTCCTTTAGATTCTTTATGGTTGTCACCTTTGTATCTGCCTTGCTAGGAAATTCAAGTCACACTTACGTGTTTATTGTGAACCTTGTGGCTGTCTTCATGGTCCAAGTACTGCCTGCAATGTAATGTAAAGTACTTTATTCTGTAATCTGATTATAGGACATAAATGGGATTGAAATTCAAGTCAGACTCACCAGTTGTTTTATTGATAAAACACATGGATGATTAAATCAAGGACCCTTTTAAGCAATTAAATGGTAAAGCAAATATTCCTGTTTTACAAGGTCTGTTTCATTGAGACTGAGTCCTATCCAGGACCTCATTGTTTTGAGCAGGCTAGGCTGTATGCAGGAACGACTGTCTTCTCAGAACTAGCTCCAGCCGTATCTTGTTCTGAACAGTGACAGCTGAAAATGAACAAGAACTCTTCCAGACAATACAGGCAAGAATTGAGAGAGGAGACGCTGGACTAGAATGCAAGATCCATGCTCACTAACCCAACCCTCAACCCTCAGCCACAACAACATCTATTTTCTGTCCTGATTAAGCCCAGTGAGGTGCATCATGTACTCTTTAGAAGAAAAAGAAACGCACACCTATTAAAAGACGAGGTGCTGGCTAGCGGAGTAAACTTGAAAATAAAAGAGAGCCGCACACTCTAGGAGCTCCGATGCAAAAATGTAATTACCAACGTTTCGACAACCAAGCTGTCTTCATCAGGGTATCATGAGGGCATCATGTACTCTTGCCTGGTCAAGCTGAGATAGGAACCAGCCCAGCGACACAAACTAGCTGTGAACGACAGCTCCAGCTCCTCTCCTTGGCAGACTGTCACAAACGTGTTGAGGTTGACAGCAGACCTCTTTCTCACCTCTCCACTTGACATCTCCTCTCTGTTTCTGGCTATGAACCTTGGCCCTGCAGCATGGGACAAGTGTCACGGCCGTTGAAAGAACTGGACCAAGGTGTAGCGTGGTGAGCGTACATATTATTTTATTTAGAAAAGACGCCGAACAATAAACACTACAAAACAAACCGTGATGCTAAAGGCTATGTGCCATAAACAAAGTCAACTTCCCACAAAGACAGGTGGGAAAAGGGCTACCTAAGTATGGTTCTCAGAGACAACGATAGACAGCTGTCTCTGATTGAGAACCCTACCCGGCCAAACATAGAAATACAAATAATAGAACATAGAATACCCAACCCAAATCACACCCTGACCAAACCAAATAGAGACATAAAAAGGTTCTCTAAGGTCAAGGCGTGACAAGGCACTCCTATTGAGGGAAACAAAAATTCCATTAACTCACCACACTTTGTAATGCATCTGTGTGTAGCTGGTGAGATGAGTCAGGCACAGGACCACAGATATGAGTAATGAAAGCAATTTTACTCAATTATATAACAATACACGTCGTATAAATACAAGGCCACAAATACGGACCGCAATACAGTAAACAATTACTCACAAACAAACATGGGGGAACAGAGGGTTAAATAATGAACAAGTAATTGGGGAATTGAAACCAGGTGTGTAAGACAAAGACAAAACAAATGGAAAATTAAAATTGGATCGGCGATGGAAAGAAGGCCAGTGCCGCCGAACGCCGCCTGAACAAGGAGAGGGACCTACTAAGTTGTGACAGTACCCCCCCCCCCCCCTTGATGCGCGGCTCCAGCAGCGCACCGACACCGACCAGGAGGACGAGGCGCAGCAACGAAGGGTCCAAGACGTCCTCCACCTGCACCCAGCATCTCTCCTCCGGACCGTACCCCACCCACTCCACAAGGTACTGAAGGGCCCTCGCCTGACGCCTCGAGTCCAGGATGGCTCGAACAGCATACCCCGGGCGGAGGAACCTCCCTAATCTCAGACTCCTGGAGTGGACCAGCCACCACCGGCCTGAGGAGAGACACATGGAACGAGGGATTAATACGGTAATCTGGGGGAAGCTGTAATCTGTAGCAAACCTGTTCAGTCTCCTCAGGACTTTGAATGGCCCCACAAACCGCAGACCCAGCTTCAGGCAGGGCAGGCGGAGGGGCAGGTTTCGGGTCGAGAGCCAGACCCAGTCCCAGTGCGAACACCGGGGCCTCACTGCGGTGGCGGTCGGTGCTTGCCTTCTGCCGCCTCACGGCCTGTTGCAGGTGCACATGGGTAGCGTCCCAGGTCTCCTCCGAGTGCTTAAACCATTCGTCCACCCCAGGAGCTTCGATCGGGCTCTGATGCCAAGGTGCCAGAACCGGCTGATACCCCAGTACGCACTGGAAAGGGGAGAGTTTAGTGGAGGAGTGGCGGAGTGCGTTTTGGGCCATCTCTGCCCAGGGGATGAACCCCGCCCACTCCCCCGGCCGGTCCAGGCAACATGACCGCAGAAACCTACCCACATCCGTTACTCTCTGGGTGAAAACCTGAGGTGAGGCTGACCGAGACCCCCAGACACTCCATGAATGCTCTCCGGACCCTGGACCTGAACTGGGGACCCCGATCAGAGACTATGTCCTCAGGCACCTCGTAATGCCGGAAGACGTGAGTGAACAGGGCCTCCGCAGTCTGTAGGGAGACCAGGCAAAGGGAGGAGACGACAGGATTTAGAAAACCGATCCACAACGACCAGGATCGTGGTGTTGCCCTGTGAGGGAGGAAGATCCGTCAGGAAGTCCACCGACAGGTGCTACCATGGCCGTTGTGGAACGGGTAGGGGTTCTAACTTCCCTCTGGGCAGGTGCCTGGGAGCCTTGCACTGGGTGCACACCGAGCAGGAGGAAACATAAACCCTCACATCCTTGGCCAAGGTGGACCACCAGTACTTCCCTCTAAGGCAACGCACCGTCAGACCAATGCCAGGGTGACCAGAGGAGGGTGACGTGTGGGCCCAATAGCTCAAACGGTCACAGACAGCAGACGGAATGTACAGGCGCCCAGCTGGACACGGGGGGAGTGGGCTCTGTGCGTAACGCCTGCTCGATGTCCGTGTCCAGCTCCCACACCACCGGTGCCACCAGGCAAGAGGCCGGAAGTATGGGAGTGTGATCCATGGACCGCTCCTCTGTGTTATACATCCGGGACAGTGCGTCTGCCTTAGCGTTCTGGGGACCTGGTTTGTAGGACAGAGTGAAAACAAAACGGGTAAAGAACATGGCCTACCTTGCCTGGCGAGGGTTCAGTCTCCTCGCCGCCCAGATGTACTCCAGATTGCACTGGTCAGTCCAGATGAGAAAAGGGTGTTTAGCCCCCTCAAGCCAATGTCTCTACACCTTCAGAGCCTTGACAACAGCCAACAGCTCCCGGTCCCCCACATCATAGTTTCGCTCCTCCGGGCTGAGCCTCTTCAAAAAGAAAGCACAGGGGCGGTGCTTTGGTGGCGTGCCCGAGCGCTGAGAGAGCACGGCTCCTATCCCAGCCTCAGACGTGTCCACCTCCACTATGAACTCCAAAGAGAGATCCGGATGAGCCAGCACGGGAGCCGAGGTAAACAGAGCCTTCAGGTGACCAAATGCCCTGTCCGCCTCAGCCGAACACTGCAGCCGCACAGGTCCCCCCTTCATCAGTGAGGTAATGGGAACTGCTAGCAAGCAATGCACCTGCAATACACCTGCATTGCTTGCTGTTTGGGGTTTTAGGCTGGGTTTCTGTACAGCGCTTTGAGATATCAGCTGATGTACGAAGGGCTATATAAATAAATTTGATTTGATTTGCTACCTGACCAAAACTCTGGTAGTAGTTGGCAAACCCTAGAAACCGCTGCACTTCCTTTACCGTGGTGGGAGTCGGCCAATTACGCATGGCTGAAATGCGGTCACTCTCCATCTCCACCCCTGAAGTGGAAATGCGGTACCCTAGGAAGGAGACGGACTGTTGGAAGAACAGACATTTCTCAGACTTGACGTACAGGTCATGCTCCAACACTCGACCAAGCACCCTGCGCACCAGGGACACATGCTCGGCGCGTGTAGCGGAGTATATCAGAATGTCGTCGATATACACCACTACACCCTGCCCGTGCAGGTCCTGGAAAATCTCATCAACAAAGGCCTGGAAGACTGATTGAGCATTCATCAACCCGTTAGGCACGAGGTACTCATAGTGCCCTGAGGTGGCACTAAATGCCGTCTTCCACTCGTCCCTCTCCCGGACACGCACCAGGTTGTAAGCGCTCCTGAGATCCAATTTTGTAAAGAAGCGCGCCCTGTGCATTGACTCGATCGCAGCGGGTAGCTGTACCTCACAGTGATCTGAATGATACCTCCATAGTCAATACACGGGCGCATACCCCCATCCTTCTTCTTCACAAAAAAGAAACTCGAGGAGGCAGGTGAAGTGGAGGGCCTGTATCCCTGCCCCAGGGATTCGGAGACATATTTCCATAGCCGCCGTCTCCTCCTGTGACAGAGGATACACGTGACTCCTGAGAAGTGGTGCGTCTACCAGGAGATTTATCGCACAATCCCCCCGTCGATGGGGTGGTAATTGAGTCGCCCTCTTCTTACAGAAGGCGAGAGCCAAATCGGCATATTCTGAGGGGATGTGCACGTTGGAGACCTGGTCTGGATTTTCCACCATAGTCGCACCGATGGAAACCCCTACACACATCCCAGAGCACTCTCATGACCACCCCTTGAGAGCCCTCTGTTGCCACAAAATAGTGGGGTCATGACAGGCCAACCAGGGTAGGCCCAGCACCACGGGAAATGCAGGAGAATCAATAAGGAAGAGAATGATTCTCTCCTCATGACTCTGCGTAACCATGTCTATTGGAGCGGTGGCCTCCCTAATCAGCCCTGACCCTAATGGTCGACTATCTAGGGCATGCACAGGGAAAGGCATATCCACAGAAACAAGGATGGTCCCTAAACTACGGGCAAATGAACGGTCAATAAAATTCCCAGCTGCGCCTGAATCTACTAGCGCCTTATGCTTGGAATGTAGGGAAAATTCCGAAAATGTAATAAACACATACATGTGAGCAACAGGGGGCTCTGGGTGAGCCTGGTGCCGACTCACCTAGGGTGACACGATAGTGCCCTGCCTGCTGCCTCGACTCCCTGAGAAACCCCCCCAGCACCGACCAGCAGTGTGCCCTCTGTGGCCACAGATGGTGCAGGGAATGACCCTCCTCCTCCGGTCGCCCTAAGCGCAGCACCTCCCAGCTCCATGGGCGTCGGATTGGAGGTGCTGGGGGATGGAACTGACTGGCCCCGATCCGGATAATCCGTAACTTGCTGGCCAGCAAGTTGTCCAGTCGGATGGACAGGTCCACCAGCTGGTCCAACGTGAGGGTGGTGTCTCGGCAGGCCAACTCCCGATGGACGTCCTCGCGCAGATTGCACCTGTAGTGATCGTTCAGGACCTTGTCGCTCCATCCCACGCTGGCGGTCAGGGTCCGGAAGTCCAAAGCGAAATCCTGCGCGCTCCTCGTCCCCTGCCTCAGATGGAAAAGGCGTTCACCTTTTTTTGACCCCACAGGGTGAGCCCTTGCGTGGAGCCCCGGATCGAGGGAGATTATCAGTGGTCTTGTAAGTCTTTCATTTCCTAATAATTGCTCCCACAGGTGATTTCTTCAAACCTATTGCCTATTGCAAATTCAGTCTTCCCAGCCTGGTGCAGGTCTACAATTTTGTTTCTGGTGTCCTTTGACAGCTCTTTGGTCTTGGCCATAGTGGAGTTTGGAGTGTGACTGTTTGAGGTTGTGGACAGGTGTCTTTTATACAGATAACAAGTTCAAACAGGTGCCATTAATACAGGTAACGAGTGGAGGACAGAGGAGCCTCTTAAAGAAGAAGTTACAGGTCTGTGAGAGCCAGAAATCTTGCTTGTTTGTAGGTGACCAAATACTTATTTTCCACCATAATTTGCAAATAAATTCATTAAAAATCCTACAATGTGATTTTCTGGATTTTTTTCTCCTCATTTTGTCTTTCATAGTTGAAGTGTACCTATGATGAAAATTACAGGCCTCTCTCATATTTTTAAGTGGGAGAACTTGCACAATTGGTGGCTGACTAAATACTTTTTTTCCCCACTGTACATTTGAGATTAGTGATACAAGATATTATTATTATTAAAGTGACTAGTGATCCATTTATTAAAGTGGCCAATGATTTAAAGTCTGTATGTAGGTGATGGCTGTTAAACAGTCTGATGGCCCTGAGATAGAAGCTGTTTTTCAGTCTCTTGGTCCCAGCTTTGATGCACCTGTACTGACCTCACCTTCTGGATGATAGTGGGGTGAACAGGCAGTGGCTTGGGTGGTTGTTGTCCTTGATGATCTTTTTGGCCTTCCTGTGACATTGGGTGCTGTAGGTGTCCTGGAGGGCAGGTAGATTGCCCCCGGTGATGCGTTGTGCAAACCGCATAGGGGGGTGCTCCCTCTGCTCTTTCCTAAAGTCCATGATCATCTCCTTTGTTGATGTTGAGTGAGAGGTTGTTTTCCTGACACCACACTCCGAGTGCCCTCACCTCCTCCCTGTAGGCTGTCTCGTCGTTGTTGGTAATCAAGCCCCACTACTGTTGCGTCGTTTAGTTGAATACATGCATGGCCATGCAGTCATGGGTGAACAGGGAGTACAGGAGGGGGCTGAGCACGCATCCTTACGGATCAGCGAAGTTGAGGTGTTGTTTCCTACCTTCACTATCTGGGGGCGGCCTGTCAGGAAGTCCAGTACCTAATTGTACTGGGCGGGGTTGAGACCCAGGGCCTGAAGCTTTATGATGAGCTTGAAGGGTACTATGGTGTTGAATGCTGAGCTATAGTCAATGAACATATTCGAGCGGTAAGCAAATTGAAGTGGGTCTAGGGTAACAAGTAAAGTGGAGGTGATATGATCCTTGACTAGTCTCTCAAAGCACTTCATCATGACAGAAGTGAGTGCTACGGGGCGATAGTAATTTAGTTCAGTTACCTTTGCTTTCTTGGATACAGGAACAATGGTGGCCGTCTTGAAACATATGGGGACAGCAGGATAGGGAGCAATTGAATTTGTCCGTAAACACTCCAGCCAGCTGGTCTGCTCTGAGGACGCGGCTAAGGATGCCTTCTGGGCCGGCAGCCTTGCGAAGGATAACACGATTAAATGTCTTACTCACATCGGCCATGGAGAAGGTGAGCCCACAGTCCTTGGTAGCGGGCTGCGTCGGTGGCACTGTATTATCCTCAAAACGGTCAAAGAAAGTGTTAAGTGTGTCTGAAAGCAAGACGTCGGTGTCCGTGACGTGGCTGGTTTTCCTTTTGTAATCCCTGATTGACTGTAGACCCTGCCACATACATCTCGTGTCTGAGCTGTTGAATTGCGACTCTACTTTGTCTCTATACTGACATTTCGCTTGTTTGATTGCCTTGCGAAGGGAGTCACTACACTGTTTGTATTTGGCCATATTCCTAGTCACCTTTCCAAGGTTAAATCCTGTTGTTCTCGCTTTCAGTTTTGTGCGAATGCCACCATCTATCCACGGTTTCTGGTTAGGGTAGGTTTTAATAGTCACAGTTGGTACAACATCTCCAATACACTTCCTTATAAACTCACTCACCGAATCAGCATATACGTCGATATTATTCTCTGAGGCTACCCGGAACATATCCCAGTCCACGTGATCAAAACAATCTTGAAGCATGGATTCTGATTGGTCAGAACAGCGTTGACTAGGACTAATAGTTTAATAGTCCTTAGCATGGGTACATCCTACACATTTCAGTGTCAAGTGTCAATTATAGAGATAAACAGAGGACTCTAGATGTAAATAGCTCATTTTGGTATAGACATTGCCTTCGAGGGCTTCCACCATTTAAAAGTAGTCAACTGGGTGGGGATTCCTATGGGTTGGGGTGTGATCAGCCAATCATCAGAGAGCTTTGTCTTCTTCAAATTTGGTTGCCTATGGTTTGTAATTCAAAGACTAACATAATATCCATGACCAAGACTAAGATTTATACCATGACATTGGTCCCAAGATCCAGACCCATTGAGTTGAGACCATGACAAGTTAAAGACCAAATTTATGTGGTCATGAATGATCTCAAAACCATGTGCTCCTTTCTTCAATAGTGTCACATCCTGGCTCTTAGATGGTGACAGGCAAGGGAGTCCATGCATTGGCAGTTAAAGAGTAACAAAAAAATATGTATTAAATAACTGACAAAGTATAAAACTACAAAGGAAAACTAACCTGTGAAGTGTGAAAGTAGGCATGTGAAGGGGGGTAATGGAAATGCATTATCCAAAAAACATAATGTAGTGATTGTTCAACAGACAATATTTTATTTTTACAGATGGAAAAATGTGGAAGAGGCAGGAAGTGTCAACTGCCAAATATCACCTGAGGAACTGGAAGGTGAGTGTACCATTATAACAACAATAACAACAAACAAACAACAGCAACACATCACCTTAAAATCTCAACAGCCATTAACATGTCTAAAACCTTGTCAATGAAATAATGAAAAGCGGGCAGAGGGTTTGCTTGCTTCCTGACAGCCTATTTTGTTGTCAAAGACTCCAAGCTACCCTAGTCATAGACTGTTCTCTCTGCTACCGCACGGCAAGCGGTACCGGACCGCCAAGTCTAGGTCCAAGAGGCTTCTAAACAGCTTCTACCCCCAAGCCATAAGACGCCTGAACAGCTAATCAAATGGCTACCTAGAATATTCCCCCACCCCCCACCCAAGCTGCTACTACTCTCTGTTAACATCTATGCATAGTCACTTTAATAACTCTACCTACATGTAGATACTGTACTACTCGACACCTGTGCCCCCACACATTTACTATGTACCAGTACCCCCTGTATATAGTCTCGCTATTGTTATTTATTGCTGCTCTTTAATTATTTGTTATTCTTATCCTTTACTTTTTAATTTTTGTATTTTCTTAAAACTGCATTGTTGGTTAAGGGCTTGTAAGCAAGCATTTCACTGTAAGGTCTACTGACACCTGTTGTATTCAGCATTTCACTGTAAGGTCTACTGACACCTGTTGTATTCAGCATTTCACTGTAAGGTCTACTGACACCTGTTGTATTCAGCATTTCACTGTAAGGTCTACTGACACCTGTTGTATTCAGCATTTCACTGTAAGGTCTACTGACACCTGTTGTATTCAGCATTTCACTGTAAGGTCTACTGACACCTGTTGTATTCAGCATTTCACTGTAAGGTCTACTGACACCTGTTGTATTCAGCATTTCACTGTAAGGTCTACTGACACCTGTTGTATTCAGCATTTCACTGTAAGGTCTACTGACACCTGTTGTATTCAGCATTTCACTGTAAGGTCTACTGACACCTGTTGTATTCAGCATTTCACTGTAAGGTCTACTGACACCTGTTGTATTCAGCATTTCACTGTAAGGTCTACTGACACCTGTTGTATTCAGCATTTCACTGTAAGGTCTACTGACACCTGTTGTATTCAGCATTTCACTGTAAGGTCTACTGACACCTGTTGTATTCAGCATTTCACTGTAAGGTCTACTGACACCTGTTGTATTCAGCATTTCACTGTAAGGTCTACTGACACCTGTTGTATTCAGCATTTCACTGTAAGGTCTACTGACACCTGTTGTATTCAGCATTTCACTGTAAGGTCTACTGACACCTGTTGTATTCAGCATTTCACTGTAAGGTCTACTGACACCTGTTGTATTCTGCGCATGTGACAAATACAATTTGATTTGATTTAACCGTAGCGTAGTCTGTAGTGGTATATGTTTCAGCCTTGCCAGTTTCCACTACACAGCCAATCTGATCTGGGCCTTTGTACTGGCCTGACAGACATACAGCTGCTGCCTCCAGAGAAACTCATTTTATAAGTGCCTTTGAAACATTATCCTCGCTGGGCCCTGGAGGGGTGTCGGCTGTCAATTAAGTCATTAAAGAGGTAGGTGTTGGCCACAGCCGGCCCACAGGCCTGTCAGTGGACTGTCCAGCAAATACTATTTAAAATATGTTTGAACTGTTGGTTAGCCTACCTGGAGTGCAAAGTGGGCAAGGTTTTCACTTTTAGGACTTTACAATTGGTTCCATTGCAACAGGTAAGCTCAATCAAGTACAGCTGAAGTACTCAAAATAATTTCAAATAGTATTTGAATCCAGGGCTGTTCCAGTGGGCCCTAGGCCTGGTTAGTGAGGCCTGACCAGGGAGGGAGTGTCTCCATGTCAGACTAGGGGGCTGGCGGCTATGTGCTAGAGGCTGGGGGCTTGATGGTGATGGGACAGTAAGGATAGGCATCCGGATCACCTTACCTACAACAGCTTGGAGTCCCACAACCTCACAGGGATTATGTAACATACAACGACCAAATCAAATGCAAATGGACAACAGGCAGGGCCTTGACAGGGCAGGGGCCACCACCCACCACGGTGTTGTATTCTGTAACCAACTCAATTCAATAAGTGCTATTCATTCACAAGAGCCAATTATTGCTGTGCATACAAGGAGTCAAGAAAACAACAAAATGATGACAGGAGAGATGTGTTTGGTAACCAGCGAAGCAACTTTGTTGTGGTTGTTGCCTGCTGTCATAGAGATAAACATGCCTTCTGTGACTTGCAAGCCAGAGAAATCCATATACAATGTATCTCTTTCTCAAAAATGTTAGACTGAGTGTTGGCCTTGCTGTGAATTGTTTTGCTTGTGGTGACATTACATTATCACCAGCTGTGGTTGGTATGGCTCACAGGTTTTATATTTTGCAGCCACTGTTTTATCTCTGTTGTTATGTTTACAGAATGATTCTGTGTTTATGTTTGTATGTTTATTTATGCTATATTGAATTTGTCTGCTCTATGTTGATTATTTTACAATGTTTATTTATTCAACATCATGTATGTGTCATTTCTATATTTCTCTGCCTTTGTTGAACTTCAATCAGTCAGTTTGTTGAATATTTTGAAATTGCTCTAGTAACTGCAGTAAGTCTGTAGTGCCTTGTAACCTTGTCTGTCCTAATCATGATGCTGTGGGTGAATGTGTTGTAATGGGAGTAGTAGTTCTAATGATGCAGTATATACTGTATCCCTGCTCCTCTTAATGCTGTGGGTGAATGTGTTGTAATGGGAGTAGTAGTTCTAATGATGCAGTATATACTGTATCCCTGCTCCTCTTAATGCTGTGGATGAATGTGTTGTAATGGGAGTAGTAGTTCTAATGATGCAGTATATACTGTATCCCTGCTCCTCTTAATGCTGTGGGTGAATGTGTTGTAATGGGAGTAGTAGTTCTAATGATGCAGTATATACTGTATCCCTGCTCCTCTTAATGCTGTGGGTGAATGTGTTGTAATGGGAGTAGTAGTTCTAATGATGCAGTATATACTGTATCCCTGCTCCTCTTAATGCTGTGGGTGAATGTGTTGTAATGGGAGTAGTAGTTCTAATGATGCAGTATATACTGTATCCCTGCTCCTCTTAATGCTGTGGGTGAATGTGTTGTAATGGGAGTAGTAGTTCTAATGATGCAGTATATACTGTATCCCTGCTCCTCTTAATGCTGTGGATGAATGTGTTGTAATGGGAGTAGTAGTTCTAATGATGCAGTATATACTGTATCCCTGCTCCTCTTAATGCTGTGGATGAATGTGTTGTAATGGGAGTAGTAGTTCTAATGATGCAGTATATACTGTATCCCTGCTCCTCTTAATGCTGTGGATGAATGTGTTGTAATGGGAGTAGTAGTTCTAATGATGCAGTATATACTGTATCCCTGCTCCTCTTAATGCTGTGGGTGAATGTGTTGTAATGGGAGTAGTAGTTCTAATGATGCAGTATATACTGTATCCCTGCTCCTCTTAATGCTGTGGATGAATGTGTTGTAATGGGAGTAGTAGTTCTAATGATGCAGTATATACTGTATCCCTGCTCCTCTTAATGCTGTGGATGAATGTGTTGTAATGGGAGTAGTAGTTCTAATGATGCAGTATATACTGTATCCCTGCTCCTCTTAATGCTGTGGGTGAATGTGTTGTAATGGGAGTAGTAGTTCTAATGATGCAGTATATACTGTATCCCTGCTCCTCTTAATGCTGTGGGTGAATGTGTTGTAATGGGAGTAGTAGTTCTAATGATGCAGTATATACTGTATCCCTGCTCCTCTTAATGCTGTGGATGAATGTGTTGTAATGGGAGTAGTAGTTCTAATGATGCAGTATATACTGTATCCCTGCTCCTCTTAATGCTGTGGATGAATGTGTTGTAATGGGAGTAGTAGTTCTAATGATGCAGTATATACTGTATCCCTGCTCCTCTTAATGCTGTGGGTGAATGTGTTGTAATGGGAGTAGTAGTTCTAATGATGCAGTATATACTGTATCCCTGCTCCTCTTAATGCTGTGTGTGAATGTGTTGTAATGGGAGTAGTAGTTCTAATGATGCAGTATATACTGTATCCCTGCTCCTCTTAATGCTGTGGATGAATGTGTTGTAATGGGAGTAGTAGTTCTAATGATGCAGTATATACTGTATCCCTGCTCCTCTTAATGCTGTGGATGAATGTGTTGTAATGGGTGTAATACTACAGATGTAGGATCTTAATTGGATCACTCTTTTGTTGCTGAGAATTTATAGAGTATTCAATGTTTAAAAATACTATTAAGATGTCAGACTTGATTTGCCCTGTCTGTGGATGAATGTGTTGTAATGGGTGTAGTAATTCTAATGTTGTAGTGAAATGTACTCTCTCCCTCCCCTTCCCAGATGATGCTGTGGGTGGTAGCCTCTCTGCTGACCCTGATAGAGGGGGTGTTCTCTGAGGAGGACCCAAAGGAGGCCCACACTGAGCAGCTCCGAGCCCAGGAGAGGACCACCACCGCTGGGACCTGGCTCCCAGACCACTACCCAGAGGTCCACGAGCTGGAAGAGAAGAGGGGCGGCCATGGCCAGGCCTCCTGGCCTAGTCTTTTCGGTTAGTACTTCCTCAAAACACTCCACGACCTCAGACAGGGGTCAAATACTGGATGCTGTCACACAAACCACATCACATAAAAAGGCAATGGGCCCTGGTCAAAAAGCGTGCACTACAGTAGGGAAAGGGTGTTATTTGGGATGCAGCCAAATTATCTGGAGCAGAGGACCCCCCAGTTCACCATGAGAAAGCATGTAACATTACTGTATATCAAGGTCTCTGATTGCTGTGTGGGAGCCATCTAACAGTACATACCCAGCCCTGCATGTTCATCTCTGTCCAGAGTTTTTATTAGATGGAGAGGCACATTCTTTATCCTATTCTACATCATTCTGTGTACTGTAACCATAATCAAGTCAGTTTTAGAGCTGTCAAGCTGTCTCTCTGAGAACAACAATTAATACATCTGAAGCTAATGCCTTGAAAGGTAATGGCCATAAAACAAGAGAATGTCTGTGTCCCATATGGCACCCAATTCCCTGTATAGTGCAATACTTGTAACCAGAGCCATGTAGGAAACCCTATGGGCCCTGGTAAAAAATAGTGCACTACATAGGGAATAGGGTGCCCTTTGGGAGGCAGTCCATCACTCCTTTATGGCTACTAGAACTTCTGGTAGTTTTCAAGGCAGCAGGTTGCTGTTAATGTTATGTCCTGGGTCTGTGTGGATGGATCTCCACTGACCTCTGAGTTACCAATCACAGGGCTATCGCAGCCAACCCTGAGGCTACGGCTGAGAACACAAACGCGTACAGCAAATTCCACTACGACCTCTGCAGAGACATCAAACAGGCAAAAGGACCATGTTGGAACAAGGTGGAATCCTATTATACCAGCTCCGATGCTTGGCGCATGTGGCAGGGGCTACAGTACATTACGGACTACAAAGGAAGCCCTAGCTGTGATCTGCCCAACTATGCTTTGTACCAGACGAACTCGATGCTTTTTATGCACGCTTCGACAAAAACAACACAGAGCCCTGCGTGAGGGCCCCCGCTAATCCGGAGGACTGGGCGATCTCTCTCGCCAAGGCTAACATTTTCATCTCCTTGTCCCGGTCTGTAACACTCACATGCTTCAAGCTGACTACCATTATTCCTGTTCCCAAAAACTCTAAGGTCTCCTGCCATAATGATTACCGCCCAGTAGCACTCACATCTCTAATAATGAAGTGCTTTGAAAGGCTGGTCATGGCACCCATCAATACCATCATCCCAGACACCTTGAACCCACTCCAATTTGCACACCACTCGAACGAATCCAGACTACCCCATTTCAATTACCCTCCACTAGATCCTGGACTTCCTGACAGGCCGACCCCAGGTGGTAAGAGTAGGCAACAACATCTCCTCCACGCTGACCATCGACACTGGGGTCTCTCAGGGGTGTGTGCTTAGTCCCCTCTTGTACTCTTTGGTCACCCATGACTGCGTGGCCACACACTACTCCAACTCCATCATTAAGTTTGCTGATGACGCGATAGTGGTCGGCCTGATCACCAGCAGTGATGAGACTTGGAAATGTGGTGCTAGGACAACAACCTCACCCTCAACTTCAGCAAGACCAAGAGTGTGTAAAGCTGTCATCAAGGCAAAGGGTGGCTACTTTGAAGAATCTGAAATATAATTTTTTATTATTTGATTTGTTTAACACTTTTTGGTTACATGATTCCATATGTGTTATTTCATAGTTTTGATGTCTTCACAATTCTACAATGTAGAAAATAGTCAAATAAAGAAAACCCTGGAATGAGTAGGTGTGTGCAAACTTTTGACTGGTACTGTAAGCATTTCAATGTACTTGTGCACATGTGACAATAAAACTTGAACTCTGTCAAGAATACACAGGTGTCAGAGGGCAAGATAGTATCAAGATATTGTATATGAGTACATATCTTTGGTTTATATTGTTCGCGCTTCTTTATTGACTCTTTGTATACACATCCCCCCCGAAAAAAGGACATGCGAAATCACTTGTGAAGCCGATTTTTAGAGAGTCTTTGAAGCAACAGTGTCGGAAGTGGTTCCCTAAAGCTTGTGGAATATTTCTATAATTGTATGAAATTATTTTAAACCCTTGTGGCGTGTTTTAACATGGCTAGACTACCAGCTCCCTTGTTCTTGTTTTGCCGGAGGAACATTTTTATTCAAATTCAATTTTTTCATTTTCGTAAACAACACTACATGACCCGACTTGTGTTATTGTAATTCTCTATGCATCAGCTCATACACTGAAAGAAAACGTTCTCCCCAGAAAACCCATTACCCAAGACATATGAGCGCATTAAGGACCTAGAAAACTTCAACTGTGCAGTGCATAACCATTCTCAGAAGAAGAAGTCAGAAGAATGTTAAAACAGCTCTAATGCCTGTGCTATGTTACACCTATGAAGTAAAAACCTTCAATGTGTTCATGCATCATACATACTGATGGGCTTCAGTAAGTTTATGGAAGGTAAATCTCCCTTTGAAATAACTAATAACTCACACAGAGCAACATTACTTCTCCTGTTGGAGACCAGCCAGCCGCTCCTACTCTCCCTCCTCTCCTCCGGTGGTAATCACCCTACATTGTTACAGTACACTTTGCACCATTCAGCTGATAACAGGAGGAATTCCACTCCCGGTTTCAACACCAGCCCTATCTGCTTTTAATTTAACCACACATGCTCTGTTCTAGCTCCCCCACTAGACTATTCATGTGCACACATGTACACACACACATGTTATGTTCTTCTATCCTGGAGAGGACCTAAACTGTATTTCCATTCAAATACTGTCACGCCCTGACCTGAAAGATCTCTGTTTTCTTTATATTTTGTTTAGGTCAGGATGTGACGGGTGGGTACACTAGTTTTGTATTGTCTAGGGTTTTCGTATTGTCTAGGGTTTTGTAGGTCTAGGGTTTTTTGTAATTCTATGTTGGCCTGATATGGTTCCCAATCAGACAGCTGTTTATCGTTGTCTCTGATTGGAGATCATATTTAGGTAGCCATTTCCCTGTGGTGTTTGTGGGATCTTGTCTATGTGTAGTTGCCTGTCAGCACTCGTTTGTATAGCTTCACGGATCATTTAGTTATTTTGTTAGTTTGTTCAGTGTTCATTCAGTTAATAAATAAGAATGTACGCATACCACGCTGCGCCTTGGTCCAATCCTTATAACGAACGTGACAAATGCCTATTTTTTTTCCTCATCTTAACCTGTAACCCTAACCTAAACCTAACCCTTACCACTAACCCTTACCTTAAGCCTAATTGTAACCCCAACCCTATAGCTAACCCCTAAGCTTAAAATAGCCTTTGTCCTCATAGGGATGTGTGAAATGTTCCCATGTGGGAAAATGTTCCTTGTTTTACTATCCTTGTGGGGACCAAAAATCCCCAAAACCAACACACACACACACCTCAAGCTACAGCACAGACACACACAACAGGCTGCAGCAGTACCTACCCTACACTGTACTCAGTTGCCCTCAACCAGCGAGACTATGGTTGCTTTATCCAGGCACCATTTTTTGGATCTACTTGCGAAGTTCACAGGTTTAGAGATATTACTTGCTTTCGGTATTATGTCACTCACCTACACCAAAATCCAAAGGGCTAATTTCATACTCTCTCTTTGACTTATATTTCCTTAAGTTCTCACACAAGAAACACTTTGTACCTATGAATGTTGTGGAAAAGGTTAGTAATTCAAACAAACACATAAAGTGCTATATAGAGAGGTCATTGCATCACCATTTCATTCACCTAGCCTCTGTCTGTCTCATAATGTGTCTCCTTGTGTCCTGTCTCCTGTAGAGAACCCAGGTCTTGAGGGCGACGGAGAGGGCTATCCGAGCAGGTGGCAACGCTCACCTCCAGACCCTGACCCAGACCCCGAACCCTCCCGTAGAGGCTCTCGCAAGAAAAGCAAAAAGCCCAAGAACAGCAGCCGGGACTGCCGCATGGAGAAGAAGGAGATGCGTGTCAGAGACCTGGGCCTAGGCTTTGACTCGGATGAGATCATCCTGTTTAAGTACTGTGTGGGGACGTGCTCGAGCTCCCGTAAGAACTACGACCTGGCCCTTAAGGCCCTGATGGAGAACGAGAGTATCCCCAGCAGGAAGGTGAGCGCCCACCCCTGCTGCCGGCCAACCCGCTACGAGACTGTCTCCTTCATGGATGCCCAGACTATATGGCAGACCATCAAGTGGCTGTCAGCGGCTAACTGTAGCTGTGTGGGGTGACGGCCAGGGAGTAAAAGGAAGTCTACCTGCAGAACACACATGCATAAAGAAACTCCAGGGTGAAGAGAGGAAGTGGCTAAGATGCCTTCACTGTGGGCGTGTTGGGCATAAATGGTGGATCAGAGTCTGGACCGAAGCCTTGGCCCAACGGCTGGGTTTCAACCTGACGCGGATCCACTTTGGATTAACCAGTCTTCTCGGGTAGGGAAAGCACGGATGCAAGATAGAGATACATCCTATCAAATCCCTATGTTTAACAGAGGAGTTACATCCTCGGTCAGAACCCCGGATTCACGGCTCTGGAGACTGGTGAGGAATGGAGTTCCTGGGCAGGGACTGGGGTGGTTAGGACTGGGGTGGTTAGGACTGAGGTGGTTAGGACTGGTTGTCTCCCTCCCTGTGCTGACAGCAAGGTGCTCAAAAAAGAGGAGATGGTGAAGCAAAAGCCTTGGACCATTGGACCTTAACTCTGAACCAGAAGAGGAGCATTTTGGGTTACATGGCACCTGACCGTAAAGAGGGCAAACAGTTTGAAGAACAAATACTTGTGAAGAAATATTAAGAAGTTAAGTTTTTTGGTTTCGAAGGCTCTCCAATAAGACCAAAATAACTATGAGATGTAATGCATTTTTATGTTTCCTTCTTCAATGGCAGCTCATCCACATAGGGATTGGTCATAGCAAGGTAGCTTTGAGCCAACCGTAGTACATCTCCCATCTCCAAGTGTTTCATCATGGCATTCAGTTGATTCCTATCACTAAGCACACATCTACTCTTACTTTAGTAACTCATGCATGCTTTGAGAACAATACCAAAACGGTATCAACTGTACCTACTTAGATTATCTGTAAAGTCTAGCAGAATCTGAAGCACTTGTTTGTAGCTTGGCCCAACTTGTTTACTGTACATGTCTATAAACAGTGTGTTGTAGGATGCCATCACAGGGCCAAGGTCAGTCATGGCCCAGCCATACCTCATGCTGCCTGACACACAGCTTTCATCACATGGTTTATTTTCAGCTCTGAACGTGGCACTTCACCGCTGTCAATTTAACTTTTTGGATTACAAAGATAATTGAGCATATTGACAACTGTTATTCAGAATGTGCTTATCATACTTTGTACCATGATAGTATACTGTAAATATCTCATATTGCATAATTTATCTATGTTATGTTTCTTATGGACAAACCGAACTCTTCATTGACACCACTCTGTTGCATCTGTGTTGAAGGAACATTTGAGTGGACCCCATATGTCCATAATGTATTCTGATTGGCTGCCTCTCCACACCTGACCATTGAAATGGAGACATACAGCAGAGAGAATAAGACATAATGTACTGTAGATACAGTGTATAAAAACAAGGGGAAAGTTTACGAACTAATGTATCCCACATATTGCATTCTAGTATATTTATGTATTTATAAAGTATTGTATAAACTGTAGCTCCCTTTCTGTGTTCTTTAGATTGTTGATGGTTAAGCGACAGTGTAGGTGTTGAGAAACATATATTCATATCAAGTGGTGTTAAGAAAATAAAAGTGAAGCATTATTTTTGTTCAACTGTTGGAGTTTGTACAGTAGATTTTCATAAAGAAATGTTCATCTGTTTGTAGTAGGCTATGTACATTGTGTACATTGTGCCTAGTTCTCAGGATCATGCTGTTATGTTTTACATTCGCTGAAAGACATATCTCCTCAATCTCTTTTATAGTTAGATATCATCTGGAGAACTATTGTTTATTATAGAAATGTTATGATCAATCTTTCAAGAAGTGTTTGTATTCACAATAATCAACCATCAAGAGTCTATTGAAAGATGTATCCATACATTGTTATTATATCCATGATGTCATTCATTGTCTCAATCTGTGTTTCCTACCCAGATCCCACCACCAATGGTAGGCCTACTAAAGTTGAACCAAAACATGTACTGAGATTTTAACCATGTGCTTCAACCGTAACACATACAGAGATTTTGTGTTTGCTAGTTGTTCACAGAAATATGTTTAGGGACTGGCAAAGTGTAAACACAGATGATAACTGGTCTTTATTCTGCCTTCAGTATATGTACGGTTTGTGGTTATATTAAGCTGCAGCATCTGGTGTGCATTTAATCTGCAAACATGGGGCCTTCACCCATTGTTTAGGTCCAAACTTAACTTCCCTGTTAGATGCCATGCATCTCATCATCGCCGAATTGTACATTAGGGAAAGTATTTATTACATTTCAATTATTTATTTATTGTAATTTTATGTGATACACTTGTTGTTACAAATATCAGATGTTTATAATTTATGAAGTGGCCATGTATGCTTTATTTTCTTTTACTATTGTCTTCTCTGTGGAAAGAGCAAGAATGTTTCCAAGCAACAAGTCTCTGCCCCCCCCCACACACACACACACAGACAAGGAGGGATTTAACTTTCAAAACAGTGCATGTAGGTATATCCACTACATGTTTATATGAACCAGATACACTGATAGAAAACAATCTAATTGAACCTGGTGTAGCCTCCTCCACTAGCTCTGTCAGTCACATTTGTTGCCAGAGAACCTTGCCAAGAGATGAGTGTCAGTCCCTGGCACCCTGGTATCAGAGACCAAACACCTCTGTTCCCTTTTTAGATGTGTAGGGTATGAATTGGGTTTTAGAGCAACAAGTACACATCCACAATTAGCTATGCAAAATGGCAATCCTGCGTTGTTCTGTCGCAAAAATATGCAAACGTGTGCAGCCCCGCAATTTGGAACTCGCCGCAAGTATGTAGGATTACCTCTTGCATAGTTAATTGCATTCTTTGATTGTTTACGTGTGTAGGTTATACATTAGGCTTAAAGGGAATCTTCACAATTTTTCAACTTCGTATTCATCATCTCCAGCATCACCTCAACATCAACATATGTGAAAATGGTGCATTTCTATGTTTTGTAGTAAAAAGATAAGGGTAGATAAGTGTTTCCAATGACATCATCGGTGTGGATTGTGTGATTTTGACCAATTGTGAGTAGGCATTTCCTACTAATTGTCGACGAACTGGTTGATGTCATTAGAAACACTTATCTTTCTCCATCTTTTTTTTACTACAAAACATATAAATGCACCATTTTCACATATGTTGATATTGAGGAGGTGCTGGAGATGATGAATATAAAGTTGAAAAATGTTGCATTTTCCCTTTTAAGTCAGACAGAGCACTAGGCCTACTTCTGTTCATGGGACCTTGTTGTAGTTCCATACATTTACCTGTTATTAAAAGAACCTTATTATCCAGTGTTTAACGAAGACAATACATGTTGGTATTCATATTATAATGACATGGTAGTGCATTGTTATTGTGTTACTGTCATGTCTGAAAGGTCTCATGGATGCTATTGTTGTACTTCTCTTAAAAGAATAAAGCTTCTTTACACATGAAAATGTATCTCCTGTCCTTGTTTTACATACACCCGACTTAACCATACCCCTGATAAAAATGTGCTTTAAGATAGAAATACACAAAGGTCATATATGGTACATCTGCAATAGGCAGAGGTTAATTAAAGAATGTGTGTGACTGTAATCATAACTATTTATAAGTAGTTGTTACTAATGGCTTTTAATTAAGGAAGAACAGTGCAGATGCAAAGTTTGGTAACAGAATGACGGCACAAACAGCACAAACCGTCATTCTGTTACCAAAATGTGCATCTGCACAGTTCTTCAAGTAAATGTTTTTTTTGTGAAATGTTCAGTGGAAACTGGTAAAAGTAGTCCTTGTGCATAGAGCTGTATGGTTTGTTCAACTTTGCAATCATTGGTTTTTGTTTGACATACATTTTAAAGTGAAAAATTCAGCATCACTCTGTGACCATGGAATTGCCCAGGACTGAATGCAGATCTGAGTTCATTCATCAATAACTCTTTGGCTTCTTTGTTTCTCCCATGTATTTGTTAATGGATTGAACAGGAGGCAGGTTCTACATTCCCAAAACACTGGACTATTTACACCCTGCCTGAGCTCAAGTTGTTTGGCCACCTGCCCTGTGGCTGTGTGATATTATTATTACACTGTGTTCTCTCTTCAGGGGTACAGTAAAGAGATCAGAATGTAGATTTGCACCTCCTAGAGCAGGTCCTCACGCTGACTGTGTGTAATCGGTGAGTCATGCAATGTGCTGTAGCATAGACAGATGACAGCACATTGTCATACAGAGTGGGGCATTACTGGGCAACACTGGGGCCTGCCTCATGGTTTAAAAAGGCGTCTTATCTTAACAGTAAAGGTGTTCATGCAAGAGAAACGGTCTATCAAGAGTTTGATGGTGTTGGATAAGAGAACAAGACTTGCCTTGTGTGGTAGTTTACAGAGACGTGCAGAACGTGGTGTTGGCTCTGTGCTTATTGAAAACACTCCTGTGGGAACTCCTTTTCCAATTGAGGCCCTGTCACTCAGACCATTGAAGAGCAACCATGGCAGAACGTGGGCAGTAAACTCATACACATACACGCATCAAAGGCCTTTCATATGATATAACCATTCTGATCACCATTGCATGTCTTCACAATATTGAGACTAAAATGTGTTCTAATCTCGGCCCCAGAACCAAAACAGCTACTTGATTTTGGCACTGTCACAATAGTGTGTTGTAATTAGCTACCAGGGCCAAATCTAACACATGAATTGAAATGCTGCAGACTAGCCTAGTTTAGTCTAGACTCAGTCAGTGATGCTGCAGACTAGCCTAGTTGAATCTAGACTCAGTCAGTGATGCTGCAGACTAGCCTAGTTTAGTTTAGACTCCGTCAGTGATGCTGCAGACTAGCCTAGTTTAGTCTAGACTCAGTCAGTGATGCTGCAGATTAGCCTAGTTCAGTCTAGATTCAGTCAGTGATGCTGCAGATTAGCCTAGTTTAGTCTAGACTCAGTCAGTGATGCTGCAGATCAGCCTAGTTCAGTCTAGATTCAGTCAGTGATGCTGCAGATTAGCCCAGTTTAGTCTAGACTCAGTCAGTGATGTTGCAGATCAGCCTAGTTCAGTCTAGACTCAGTCAGAGATAATGATAATGACTCGGGTGTCTAAAATAGGAACCTGACCCTGGATCTTATCACCTGTTCTTTCACCTGCCCACGTCCCATATAGCCTTGCATGAGAGAAAGACAGACCACAATAAAACAGAAGCTGATTGGGAAACCCTCAACTTGTATCCCATATGGAACCCCATTCCCTACATAGTGCACTACTTTTGACCAGATCCCCATGGACCCTGGCAAAAGTAGAGCAATAAATAGAGAATGGAGTGCTATTTGGGATGCACACACCGTGGCAGCCGGCCAGGTCAGTGGTTACCTAGACCTCACCTCACCTTACCACACCCAGCTCTGCCCTGCCCCCATGTTCCCTGATCCTGGTTTACAAGGGATAAGGGGAGGCTGTGGAGAAACCTTGCAGAGTTTATGGAAACTCTTATGTTTCTTATCAGACATGTGAATGGGAGATCTGCACTGGCTGTAGGAACATTAACTCCATGTTAACACAGGTGTGGTACAGATGCCCAAACACAGAGATGAACGGTGATGATAAAGATATTTAAGCTTTTCACACTTGAAGTAGCATAATCTTTACCTAGCAATCAATTCAGTAAAAGACAGTGTTGGGGAAGCTACTCTGAAAATATAGTTTATCAAGCTACCAATCACTTCACACTGGAAGAAGTTAAGCTACACTACAGCTACCCTTAAGAAACATATTATTTACTTAAGTAAAGTTGCTCTGAAAAAGTAGTTCACTACATCCAAACAATTTCTTGAAAAATTGTCATAGACTGCAAATTGCAAGTGCAGATCACGTTTGGGTCATACGTTAACATAGTGTGTAATTTAGCCTATTAAACACCCAAAAACATGTTTCAAGTGAGATTTATGCAGGTCTTATGCAAAAAAAGGAAAAGATTGCCTACTTCACCTGTATTTTCTTTTCAGAAAAAAAGTAGTGTAGTTACAGTAGTTAGCTAACATGGCAAAAAAGTTATTAAAACTACTGAAAACACTACCTAGATTTGAATTTAGTTCAAATACCACCAAGCTACTGCACAATATAGTTAAATTACCGCAACACTGGTAAAAGGTGAATTCAGTATTTGTTAGGGTTTCCCAGCTCTGTGAATTGTGGTCTATGAGCAGATGTCAACAACATAACATAAAGAAGACACAGCTAGACACATGCTTTTAATCATGAAAAAAAAATGGATACTGATATAACTACTGAATAAAACTGCCATTCAACATTATAATCTCACATGTGTAATGTGTTGTTAACTGAGTGCTGCATAGCTTGTCTCAGTAGGTCCCCTGGTGGCCAATGATGGCCTATGAGCTTTTTCCCACACTGTATTTCCAAAACGATAATTATTTTTTGAGCCCTAACGGTCGCCATATGATTGTGCAACCTGCGCGCGGGATATTTAACAGACGTAAACAAACCACGGAGAAACATGGGAGTCTAGCTAGCTAGCTAATCAATTGTTGTAGCAACTGTCATGTATATTTTGTCAACTTAACTATTCATCTACAGCAGTTATCATATCCTAACCACCCCATTGATCACCGGAGACGAGGAAAATGGTAAGTAGGTCGTTGCTAATACGCTTGTTGTCGAAGCAGCAGTTGCTAGCTCGCTAACGTTAGCTAGTTAGCGCAGTGCATAGCCAGAATGTTGAATACAATTCAATTTGATCTCACTCTACCGGTTTCCTTGGTGGTTGGTCCTTATGCAGCGCGGAATTTGAGACACCATATCCACAATAATCCAAACTGCGAACAGACTGGTTTTCTGAATGGTCCTCTATTTCCTCACCTGACAAATCCCCTTTGTCTCTACTTCACCTCATGTCAACAACAAAACTCCTACATGTGCGCCATATATATGCATGAGGCTTGTGGGGGAACATTTATTTTGACATAAGAAGGAGCAGAGAGAAAATGATTTGTGACATTAAATGGTCTACTCAAATGTGTATTATGTCATGACAGAGGAGAAGCCTAGCACCAAGCCAGGTTGCCAAAAGGAAGCATGGAGGAGATTCGTCCGAGGATGAGGATTGGAATCCAGAAGAAGATGTAAGTTATGTTTGGGTTGATCAGATAGTCATCCATTTTGACTATGATGTCCTACTTATATTTCACTGTCAAGCAGATGGCATAACACAACATGTTGTTTCAGACCAAAATAAGGAAGGTTGGAAATGAAAGCAGAGAAAGCTATATCTCTCCCTTCAGAAAGCCTTTGACACAGTTGACCAACCAGCCTGTATGTGTGGACAGCAATGCACACGTGAGTATGGTCATTTTGACGCATAAATGAATTTGACAAGTGTGTGGCATGTGCTTACACAAACAATCAGTATAATGCTGCTATAGACATGCCAATCATTTTGAAGTACTTTGTTCATGGATGTATTGTCTTTACAGGAAGCCTTAATTCGAAGTATTCTCTCAAAACCTTTTAAAATCCCCATCCCCAATTACACAGGTAAGTAAATATGTCAAATCAATGTTGCTACCCTAGGTCTTCTCCACATATCTCTATATGACTATCTTTAGGAACAGTCTCAGTATATTATGCTAAGTAATGGATCTATCTATTACAATGGTATTGTGTTTGTTCTATAGGCTCTCTGGGGATAAGAGCACTAGGACTGAAGCGTGCGGGGGTAAGGAAGTCTCTTCACGACCCATTTGAAAACGGTGCACTGGTCCTCTATCAGCCTCCAGTGCTGAGCGCTCATGAGCTGATAAAAGCAGAGAAGTGAGTTAATCTCAATATTTAGGGAGGGATTAGAAAATGTTGATGTGAAGTCCGTAGCACAATTATGGTAGGGAGAGATTAGGAAAAACATGGTGATGTGAAGTCAATAGCTCAGCTACTGTCTCAGATCGTTATAAAGATCAGACTTTTGGTGATAACTTTGCACAAAATGACATGTTGTAGTAGAAGTTTATTAATATGTCTCTCTGTGTGCAGAGATAAACTGCCTGTACATGTTGTCGTGGATCCAGTCCTTGGAAAGGTCCTCAGACCCCATCAGAGAGAGGTACTGTCTTTTTGTAAATCTTGATACTTTTCTGTGTCCCAAATGGCACCTTTTTCCCTATATAGTGCACTAGTTTTGACCAGGTTCCAGAGCACACTTAATTGTATTTGTGAATACGTTTGTTTCTAATAACCAGATTTTGTTGTATTCTGTCAGGGAGTGAAATTCCTGTGGGACTGTGTGACCGGGAGACGTATTGCCGACTCGTATGGCTGCATCATGGCTGATGAGATGGGGCTGGGGAAAACCCTGCAGTGTATTGCCCTCATGTGGACCCTGCTGCGCCAGAGTCCTGATGCCAAGCCTGAGATAGACAAGGCCATTGTTGTTTCACCCTCCAGTTTGGTTCGTAACTGGTACAATGAGGTGGGAAAGTGGCTGGGCGGACGCATCACACCGGTGGCCATCGATGGTGGATCCAAGGAGGAGATAGACAAAAAACTAGGTAGGTTTGTTTTGACCATTAAGCATTATTCCTGTTGTGGCAATACTTTTAGCAGTGGCATGGTTGTTCCCAGGACTCCCTGGGGAAACGGTGACAATTGTTACTTAGTGGACTATTCAGGCTAAATAAATAAGAATAACGTAAACCCAGTTCAATGTTAACATTTTATGTGCTTGACAGTGAACTGGGTTTATGTGCTTGACAGTGAACTTCATGACCCAGCATGGCTTGAGGGTTCCTACTCCAATCCTGATCATTTCATACGAGACGTTCCGGCTTCATGCTGAAGTTCTACACAAAGGAAAAGTGGGACTTGTCATCTGTGATGAGGTACCGTGACGAGGAGATGTAGGCCAATATTCACAATGTGGTGCTGATCTAGGATCAGGTCCCCACTTATTAATTACCGATCCTAGATCAGCACTCCTACTCTATGTTTTATGAACACAGGTCCTGGTTCTTAGGCTTCTGCTTAGGTTTTGGATTGATGTTATCCTTAAATGGACCATATACAAGTAGTAATAGTTGTAATATATTGTGTTCATTTCCAGATTTGATTTAACGTGGTTATGCCAATAACACCTTGTTCCTTGTGCACCCTGTAGGGTCATCGGCTGAAGAACTCGGACAACCAGACGTACCAGGCTCTGAATGCTATGAGTGCCCAGAGGAGGGTGCTTATCTCAGGCACTCCCATTCAGAATGACCTGCTGGAATACTTCAGTCTGGTGCACTTTGTCAATGCTGGCATCCTGGGTAAGCTGACACTACATGGAGGCAAATGGGCAAAATTCTATAAAAAGTTGATTTGAAAATTTCTAAGGTATGTATGCTTTCTGAATAGACGGAGAGACATGTTAAATGAGGTCGGTTAGATCTCCCCTTCTCTGCCTTCTAACTGTCCTCCTGTGGTTTTTCTTTCCCTTCTCAGGAACAGCCCAGGAGTTTAAGAAGCGTTTTGAGCTCCCCATCCTGAAGGGTCGTGATGCAGACGCCAGCGACAAAGACAGGCAGGCTGGAGAGGAGAAACTCAAGGAGCTGATCAGCATTGTCAATGGGTAAACCTCACACTTTGCTGAAGACTTAATAGTTTACCTACAACACAATGGACATCTTTATGGTCATGTGTATTTTCAGACTATCTGCCTAATATATCTTAGCTTGGCTGAAGAAGCGCAGACCCACATGGTACACAGTGAGCAAGTCGGTCGCTTTAGTCAGGCAAAACATAACTACTTAATATGTCCGGGACAATACCAGTTCGTGATACTCGTTAGTATCGTGGCAAGGAAGCAAAACATGAAACTTTAGGAAAACCAAAATCCTTATGTTGTCATCCAGACTCTCATTTTATTTATTTTCTATAGCACACTATATTTTATATACAGTAGGTTTTTAAAGGGCCAGAGAGTTTGGTCTGCTTCGTGTTTTCATTTTTACCATGGAAAAACTTTTGTGATACTGGTATCGTCATAGCCCTATACTTAATATTTTTCTCTCCTTGGTGGTTTTAGATGCTTGATTCGGAGAACCTCAGACATCCTCTCAAAGTATCTTCCTGTTAAGATCGAGCAGGTCGTCTGTTGCAGGTCACTCTTCCATTTATGTATTTTTACATTTTAAGATTTTATTTATATGTATTGATTGCAACTGACCACTGATAATGGTATTTCTGATGGTAATTAACAGGTGTGTTTAGTGTCACAAATAATGGTGTCGTGGTTCAACTAATGCAAATGTATACTATAAAAATAAGTTGATGTTGGATAGTAAACAATACCAAAAAAGTCTTTGTGCAACCAAACTTCCAGAAGTAATCAAGGCACTCTCATTTAGTGGAAAGATTTAAAAGCCTGTATTGTTCACAGCTTAATATTTGCGTGTTCTCTGCAGGCTGACCCCCCTCCAGTCAGAGCTGTATAAACTGTTCCTGAGGCAGGCTAAGCCCTTACAGACACTGCAGCAGCAGGGCAAGATCAGTGTCTCCTCTCTGTCCTCCATCACCTCTCTCAAGAAGCTCTGTAACCGTAAGTGTCCAAACGACAACAAATCAACTGGTGCTTTCTTATATGCATTGTCTTTATTTTATTATTAGTGACGTCCTCCCATGTACATTTCTGTCCTGACACAACTTGTTTTTGTTGTTGTGTGTGTGGATATCCATTTGTTAGCTGTTTGGTTTTGAGTCAGTGTTTGTTGGTCTGTTGTATTGTGACTTATTTCTCCTTTGCCTCCCAGACCCGGCTCTCATCTATGATAAGTGTGTGGAGCGAGATGAGGGCTTCGATGGGGCCCTGAATCTCTTCCCTACAGGATACTCCACCAAGGCTGTGGAGCCACAGCTTTCTGGTAAGAACACATTATTCCCATTTTGGAAGGATTAGGGACAGGTAACACTTAGAACTCGCAGATATAATTCATTACATTATCCCCTTATAAATAAGCAATAAGGCCTGAGGAGTGTGGTATATTGCTAATATTCCACAGCTAAGGGCTGTTCTTACGCACAATGTAACACGGAGTGCTTGGACACAACCCTTAGCCATGGTACATTGGCCATATACCACAAACCCCAGAGGTGGCTTATTGCTATTATAAACTGGTTACAAACAAAAAAAGGGTCATACCAATGGTATACAGTCTGATCTACCACGGCTTTCAGCCAATCAGCATTCAGGGCTTGAACAACCTGATTTTATAATGAATTATAATCACTCCATTGTTAATATGGGATCTATAATGACGTTGATCTTTCCTCCAGGTAAAATGCTGGTTCTGGACTATATCCTGGCCATGACCAGAAGCACCACCAGTGACAAAGTGGTGTTGGTCTCCAACTACACACAAACACTGGACCTCTTTGAGAAGCTCTGTCGAACTCGAAGGTAAGAAAGGAACTGACACAGGAGCTGTCACATCCATTGTTTTCAGTTATTCTTGAAAATGAACTTTGAGAATGGAAAGAAACCACTTTCTTCTTTTGATCAGATACCTCTACGTTCGGCTTGATGGCACAATGTCCATCAAGAAGAGAGCAAAGATAGTGGAGAGGTTCAACAGCCCATCTGTAGGTAGTGAACATGTTGTAAATGGCATCTTGCTATAAGAGTTTGTTTGATCACAAGTATTTCCATGACATCTCTCTCACTCAGAGCCCAGAGTTCATATTTATGCTGAGCAGCAAAGCTGGGGGGTGTGGCCTGAATCTGATTGGTGCTAATCGCCTGGTGATGTTTGACCCTGACTGGAACCCAGCCAATGACGAGCAGGCCATGGCTCGAGTCTGGAGAGACGGACAGAAAAAGACCTGCTACATCTACAGACTGCTTTCAGTGAGTAGAACAGAGAATGACTAGAGTATCATACTGAAAAGTGGTGTCAATTCATTCATTTGATTTATATCGCTTTTCCAAGTGCTTGGGGAGGGAGGGGAGACTCGCCTCGGTATGGAGCATGGTGGTATTTGCAATTGAACTATCAAAATGGCGTTTTAAGTCACGTGTATGACTGACAGTTGCTCTGTGTGAATGTGTGTTCCTGCAGACAGGGACAATTGAGGAGAAGATCCTTCAGAGGCAGGCCCATAAGAAGGCTCTGAGCAGCTGTGTGGTGGACGAAGCGCAGGATGTGGAGAGACACTTCTCTCTGGGGGAGCTACGAGAACTCTTTCATCTCAGTGAGGAGACCACCAGTGACACGCATGACAGGTACACACACACACACACACGACCGGTACAAACACAGTTCGCAGCAGTAGGCAGAGCCCATTGACAGTAATTTAAAGATGGTTGCGGTCAATTCTTGGATGTCGTTACATCCTCCCTCTTTGGAAGAGTTCACTAATGTTAACTATTCTGTCTCCTGTGCCCCTGCCAGGTTCCGCTGTCGGCGCTGTGTGAATGGGCGACAGGTGCGGCCCCCTCCTGAGGACTCTGATTGTACCTGTGACCTGTCCCAGTGGCAACACTGCTCTGACAAGAGGGGCCTGAGAGACCCCATACTGCAGGCCTCCTGGGACGCTGCCATCTCCTTTGTCTTCCACCAGCGCTCCCACGAGGACCAGAGAGGGGTAGTGTGACAGCCAGGCGGTCTGAGACAACCAGGAGTCATGCTATTTGACGAGAGGGCCTAGCCCTGAACCAAGGACGGCCAACCAGCACGTAGGAGCAATGTTACTGGACAAGAGGGCCCAGGAAAACTGTCTGTGCTGTCTGGAATCCTTGGGATGTCCGTACCCTAAACCGCTACCCCTTTTAAATTTCAATGTGGTAGGGATGTCCCAAGGACCCAGGATTGCACGGACACTAGGAAAACAGACATGCTATCTTATGATGGGAATATTACTTATCGTGATGGATTCACGGCTGAATTCCCCCATACTCTTTATAAGGGTGTGTAACAGAGTAATAACCATATTGAAGACCATTTTCTTCTTCTGAAAGGCAACCCTACCTGCAATTGTCCACACATCTCTCTTTACAGTCTTTTGGGTTGTACCCACAGTGTAAATGTTATTGTTTTCTGTTAAATCCTATACTTTCCCCTTGATAATGAAAATGTTTTGTGAAGAACTGACAATTTCACTAATGTCAGGATTTATTGAACCAGGACAAGTGTTAGCAATTCAACAAACAAGATATTAACAAAACAATGATTTAAGGGCTGCAGATGCTGCATTAAACATGACAATATGTCAACAATAACATAGATGCTGAGTAAAGGGTAACAAACAAACATTGGTGAGCTGAACAATATAAAGGAAATGGTGCATTTTTGTTATTTTTCACACAATTAGGATACAAAGTTCATTATTATTTCACAATTTGAAACGCCAAATAAGGCCACTTATTATTAGTTATTTTTGACTTTAGGCATGCAACAGTCTTGACTAGGGTTGTAAAGGAAGGGTATACTACTGGATGTATTTCCAGTTTACCAGTGAACTACCAGAATGTTGGAGGATTCTACGTAATCTATCAAGACAGCTAGTGGCACTTTTGCGTATTTAAGACTTGTACAGGTACATAATAACCTCTGGCCCTTTGTGTGGCCTTACCACATGTAAAATATTTTATAGTGACAGTTGTAAAACATTATCCTAAATATAAACCATTGGTGTTTAATATGAGGGTTTCAGCATGAAATATATATATTTTTTTACGAAGTCTATATTTACAGTATTTCTTGCCAATGTTTTGGAGTCTAACTGGCGGCAGTTGTGAAAAAAATCAGTGGGAAGAGTTGCAGAGTTAACTGAAAATAATGCCATTGATGATTAGATGCTTCCCCAACCCCCATTAATTAGGCTATTTTCTCTTGAACCATGTGGTCTCTGTGGTAGAAACTCATGGGCACATTAATATATATATCAGCAAAAAAAGAAACTGTCAACTGTGTTTATTTTCATCAAACTTTGATGTGTAAATATTTGTATGAACATAAGATTCAACAACTGAGGCAAACTGAAATGTGACTAAAAGAAATTGAATAATATGTCCCTGAACAAAGGGGAGGTCAAAATCAAAAGTAACAGTATCTGGTGTGGCCACCAGCTGCATTAAGTACTGCAGTGCATCTCCTCATGGACTGCACCAGATTTGCCAGTTCTTGCTGTGAGATGTTACCCCACTCTTCCACCAAGGCACCTGCAAGTTCTCTGACATTTCTGGGGGGAATGGCCCTAGCCCTCACCCTCAGATCCAACAGGTCCCAGACGTGCTCAATGGGATTGAGATCCGGGCTCTTTGCTGGGCATGGCAGAACACTGACATTCCTGTCTTGCAGGAAATCATGCACAGAACGAGCAGTATGGCTGATGGCATTGGGTCATGTTAGGATGAGCCTGCAGGTAGGGTACCACATGAGGGAGGAGGATGTCTTCCCTGTAACGCACAGCGCTGAGATTGCCTGCAATGACAACAAGCTCAGTTTGATGATGCTGTGACACACCTCCCCAGATCATGACGGACCCTCCACCTCCAAATCAATCCCGCTCCAGAGTACAGGTCCTCAGTATAACGCTCATTCCTTCGACGATGAACACGAATCCGACCATCATCCCTGGTGAAACAAAACCACAACTTGTCAGTGAAGAGCACTTTTTGCCAGTCCTGTCTGGTCCAGCGTCGGTGGGTTTGTGCCCATAGGTGACGTTGTTGCCGGTGATGTCTGGTGAGGACCTGCCTTACAACAGGCCTACAAGCCCTCAGTTCAGCCTCTCTCAGGCTTTGCGGACAGTCTGAGCACTGATGAAAGGATAGTGCGTTCCTGTTGTAACTCGTGCAGTTGTTGCCATCCTGTACCTGTCCCGCAGGTGTGATGTTCGGATGTACCAATCCTGTGCAGGTGTTACACGTGGTTTGCCACTGCGAGGACGATCTGCTGTTCGTCCTGTCTCCCTGTAGTGCTGTCTTAGGCATCTCACAGTTTGGACATTGCAATGTATTGCCCTGGCCACATCTGCAGTCCTCATGCCTCCTTGCAGCATGCCTAAGGCATGTTCACACAGATGAGCAGGGAGGGACCCTGGGCATCTTTCTTTTGGTGTTTTTCAGAGTCAGTAGAAAGGCCTCTTTTAGTGTCCTAAGTTTTCATAACTGTGACCTTAATTGCCTACCGTCTGTAAACTGTTAGTGTCTTACCGACAATTCCACAGGTGTATGTTCATGAACTGTTTAAGGTTCATTGAACATGCATGAGAAACAGTGTTTAAACCCTTTACAATGAAGATATCTTTGAAAGACAGGGTCCTGAAAAAGGGACATTTCTTTTTTTGATGAGTTTATTTATATATACACATATAATCATACTAAATTTACATTATCCATTAAAAGTTCATGTTAATCCAGGACTAGGCTTAATCTGGGTCTGGGAATCTATACTGAAATGCTAGGTTATCAGTCACCTGAGTGGTGTGTGGGCCGGGGGATGCTTCTCATTGGGACTTTGTGGAACTCTGCTACAGAATGCATCTCCATGGAAAATGACCTGAGGGGTTGAGAGGACATTATAACATTTGGTGCCAGCTGTAATAAAATAATAAAAAAACATAATATACACTACATGGCCAAAAGTATGTAGACAGGCCCTTCAAATTAGTACGTTCTACTATTTCAGCCATGCAATCTCCATAGACAAACATTGGCAGTAGAAGGGCCTTACTGAAGAGCTCAGTGACTTTCAACTCGGCACAGTAATCGAATGCCACCTTTCCAACAAGTCAGTTCGTCAAATGTATGCCCTGCTAGAGCTGCCCTGGTCAACTGTAAGTGCTGTTATTGTGAAGTGGAAATGTCTAGGAGCAACAGCGGCTCAGCCACAAAGTGGTAGGCCACACGAGCTCACAGAACAGAACGGGATCGCTGACGCGCGAGAGTTCCAAACTGCCTCTGCAAGCAACGTCAGCACAAGGACTGTTCGTCGGTAGCTTTATGAAATGGGTTTCCATGGCCGAGCAGCCGCACAAAAGCCAAAGACCACCATACGCAATGTCAAGTGTCGGCTGGAGTTGTGTAAAGCTCATCACCATTGGTGCAGTGGAAACACTTCTCTGGAGTGATGAATCACGCTCCACCATCTGGCAGTCTGACGGATGAATCTGGGATTAGTGGATGCCAGGAGAACGCTACCTGCCCGAATGCATAGTGCCAACTGTAAAGTTTGGTGAATGAGGAATAATGGTCTGGGGCTGTTTTTCATGGTTCGGGGTAGGCCCCTTAGTTCGAGTGAAGGGAAAATTGTAACGCTACAGCATACAATGACATCAGATGATTCTGTGCTTCCAACTTTGTGGCAACAGTTTGGGGAAGGCGCTTTTTCCTGTTTCAGGATGACGATGCCCCCGTGTACAAAGCGAGGTCCATACAGAAATGGTTTGTTGAGATCGGTGTGGAAGAACTTGACTGGCCTGCACAGAGCCCTGACCTCAACCCCATCTTACACCTTTGGGATGTTCGGCTGCGAGCCAGGCCAAATCGCACATCAGTGCCCGACCTCACTAATGCTCTTGTGGCTGAATGGAAGCAAGTCCCCATGACAATATTCCAACATCTAGTAGAAAGCCTTCCCAGAAGAGGAGGCTGTTATAGCAGAAAAGGGGGACCAACTCCATATTAATTCCTATGATTTTGGAATGAGATGTTTGACGAGCAGGTGTCCACATACTTTATAATAATAACAAATTGTTAATTAAGATATTTAGACTTTTATAATTGTATCCTATTAAGGAATAGTCACTGAGGCTCAGTAAATCTGAATTTCTTCACTCGACCAAGTACAATTAATTGACTAATTAGGGTTGGGTACTAGCCAATTCATGTATTGTAAATGCATTTACAAACACACCACAATTAGCTAAAATAGCTGAGAGACACTTACCAAGAGTTAAATAAAGTAAAAAAATAAAAAAGCTTTCTTGTGATGACTGACAGTTGAGGCATATCTTCTTCAAGCATAGGTTGGTAGCACCTTATTAAATGGAAAAGTGACCAATTCTGAACATTTTGGCGAACTCCTGGCAGACTTGATACAAGCTATTGTGTAATGATGTAATTCTTCACTGGATCGGTCTGAACCTTTGCACACACTGCTCTCATCTTGTGGACAACACCTAGATTACGCCTATAATCCTTTCTCAATGTATGGCTTTTCTCTTGCTTTCTCTAGCAAGATGATGGAACAAAAAAAATAAACACTTTTTTTGTTTGTATTATCTTTAACCAGGTCTAATGTGTTATTCTCCTACATTAATTTCACATCTCCACAAACTTCAAAGTGTTTCCTTTCAAACGGTATCAAGAATATGCATATCCTGGCTTCAGGTCATGAGCTTCAGGCAGTTCGATTTGGGTATGTCATTTTAGGAGAAAATGGGAAAAAAGGGGTCTAGTCCTTGGCAAGGACAGGCTCGTGGTAATGGCTGGAGCAGAGTAGTGGAATGATATCAACACATGGGTTCAATGAATTTCACCACTGAATACCTCAAAATAGCTAACTAGTTTGCCATTTATTTGTAAAATATCTCTTCTTCACATTGATGTTTTGTGGACGTCCGGTTAGTCCTTTCTGTCCAATCGCACCAACCGCCGGTGTGTAGCTTGAACCGCATGCGCAGATTTGTACCAGTCAAAATCCTCAGCGGTTTATTTGGCTAACAAGTGAATACCTCTTCGTATTTTAACTTTTCTTAGTGGTTAGACATGGCCGCTAGATATGATAGAGCTATAACAGTATTTTCCCCCGATGGACACCTGTTTCAAGTGGAATATGCACAAGAGGCTGTGAAAAAAGGCTCTACTGCGGTGAGTGTTTATTACTACTAGCTAAGTTAGCTAGCTAGCCAATTTAGCAAGGCTAACGTTATCTTTAGTTACTTTTCACTCTCTTGCATTTGTCATAACGTTACTTCATTTGCTTTGTGAATTTGAGCTGACAATTGATAGCTGAATTAGCTAGATAAGATGATTATTCAATATAGCTAACTTGCTAACAACGAGATACACATTCAGCGGGGACAGCATGACTTGCATGTAATTGCTAACCTACCAACTAGCCCAGCTAGCTAGCAAACAGGTTTTGTTCAACGTTGTCTTTATTGCAGTCGCAATGCGCATTTCAGAACATGGTAATATGCTGACTAATAATTGTTATTTTGTGCAGGTGGGCATCAGAGGGAAAGACATTGTCGTTTTGGGTGTTGAGAAAAAGTCTGTAGCTAAACTCCAAGAGGAGAGGACTGTACGCAAGATATGTGCACTTGATGATCATGTCTGTATGGCATTTGCAGGTAAGACCATCCATTTACTCACACCCAGTCCTAACCACCTGTTATCAGTCTGATTCGCCTAGTTAGCTAGTTTTTATTGAGCCTTGCTGTAGTTCTCACTGGTTTTCAATATACTTTGATTTCAGATGCAGAACTGGTTTTGTTGTGACTCAGACATTGTCCCTCTCTTCTGTCCTTCCAGGTCTGACGGCCGATGCTCGTATTGTTATCAACAGAGCCAGGGTGGAGTGTCAGAGCCACCGGCTTACTGTAGAGGACCCTGTTACTGTGGAGTATATCACACGCCACATTGCCACACTCAAACAGGTAGACTGCATGCAAAACACACTGGTATGAACATGCTTCACTGCCATAGAAATGAATGTTTCTTGGTAGTGGTAGTCATCCTGGTTTCATTTAGTTTTCTTCCATTGGGTGCCTAATGAACATGATCCAGGCAGTCTCTCACACAGTCAAACCCATTGTGTAAGTGTGTGAGTCTCTCTCTCTTTATCCCCCCTTCAGCGCTACACACAGAGTAATGGACGCAGACCCTTCGGTATCTCTGCTCTGATCGTGGGCTTCGACAACGATGGAACCCCACGACTCTACCAAACGGACCCATCTGGAACATATCATGCCTGGAAGGTGTGTAACACTGTCCTCTCTCTTATGCATAGTAGATCACACTCTGCTATCCTGCTAAATGGGTAGAAAACATAACACACAGGCCCGCACACTAATGCTGGCATTATCCAATATGTTTGGTGAATTTTTCACTTTGGGGGTGTGGTTTATTCTTAGTGTTCCATTTTCTATGTGTAACCTCTCGACCTTCTCCCCTGCAGGCCAATTCTATTGGTCGCAGTGCAAAGACTGTTCGGGAGTTTCTGGAGAAGAACTACACAGACGAGGCCATCGCTACTGACAACGAGGCTATAAAGCTGGCCATCAAAGCCCTGCTGGAGGTAGGCTAACATAAGGCACTAACATTTGCTTGATTCACACTAGAAGGCCAACAAGGCAAGCTGTACTAGGCTGGCCTGATTACCCATCTACCATAGTTTCTGGAAATGAAAATATCTGAGCCGGGAACAATATGGTTCATGTTGACCCTATAATGTGAATTGGGCAACTAAGTCACTAATGGGTGTTGATGGTAATGAACATGCTTACCTCCTGACCCTATGTTTACAGGTTGTTCAGTCTGGAGGAAAGAACATTGAGCTGGCAGTGATCAGGAGGAATCAGCCACTGAAGGTACACGCACAAACACTAAAAGCAGTTAACTGAACAATTCATTCTCATTTGAAATCATTACTAATTCCCTGTTTTGTACATCTTTATCAGCTTTTGGAGTCTAAAGAAATTGAAACCCTTGTGGCTGAAATCGAGAAGGAGAAAGAGGAGGAGGCAGAGAAAAAGAAGCCGAAAAAATCTACATAAATCAAACTAGTCTGTCACATGACCTGTTTTCAGTTTGTGTGAGGATAGGCTTCAATAAGGGTGAACACAAACACCCCCTTTATTCTAGACACAGAATCGTCTCCATTTTATATATTTTGTTCTGTAGTGTGGCTACTACTGTTATGTTAGCACATTATTCTGACCCTGAACTGAAGCATTGGACTCAAATAATGCTTTTATAAATTGAACCTTGAATAATAAAGATTGTGATTTTATTTTTGACTTCTCAAAGGGGTATCATTACCATGTTGTAAAATAACTGTTACTCATAGGCATTGTTGACCTAATGGGATAATGAGATGTGAGTGCAGTGCATTCTTATTTGCTTACATAGGAAATAGAATAGAACCAAGAGATGCACATTTTCATTATGGATGATTGCAAATAGTACTTGCATTGGGCAATTTAGTTTTGTATTGGGCCAGTAACCGAAAGCAAGGCACTTAGCCTTAATTGCTCTGGATAAGAGCATCTTAAATTACTCAAATGTAAATGTGCTGTAGCATAACTTTTGTGTGCAAATAATGGGTGTACACAGTATTTCCAGAACTGGTGTAGTGAAATTGAGTATAGTTCAACCTTTGGGGATGCTTGGCTTCCAGGCAGCATTTATTCTCCGGGAAACACGGGTATCGCGTGCAGGTGGCTCATATTTCTGCGTCATCGCGTAAACCAGCCAATGAGAGTACAGTATAACAGAATCCCTCGCGCTTTCAGAGCGCAGTGCAGACTCCGCATGCACGCTCCACATGGCTACAAACTCATGGTCACTTGCTGGGCGCGTGGGTTTGAAGATGAATGAACACGACTAAGGTTAAACCTGCTATTTTTAATGTTTTTTCTGTGATTCCTAGACTGGCATTTCCAACAATTCACTAGACCTGTTCCACTTGCTGTTTATTGGTGGTGCTAGTCAGTTGCCCGCTAACTTAGCGACAAAAAGCAACTTCCAAAGGATTGCTATGGTGAGGTCATCTGAGAGATATTATTGCAAACTAAGTTATTGTATGTTTCAATTTAGATTTCAAAGTCATGCCAACCACCGAAAACTCCGCAAATGAAACTCAGGCAGAGAAAAGTGCCTCCCCGGCAAACAGTGGCAGTGGAACCGCGAATATCTCGGACACTATTGTGCAGGTGGGAGCGACAGTCAAAGCCCCGACACCTTCTGCCAGTTGCCCTGCAATACCCGCCTTCATTTCGAAAGGTACAACGAAAGACCCCGACCCTGCCCATACCCAGCCACAGAACGCAAATAATGGATCCAGTGCCACCCAGCTTCCGTTGTCCGTGATGCATGTTGCACCTACTACCGCAACCGTGACTGTCGCACCTGTCCAGGCGAGCACTCAACCGGTCACGTCATCCACAACCATAAAGTCAGTCGTGAGCAACCTGCCTCCAACGGTGGTCATGATAACCACGGGACTGAGACCCATTTCTCCAATGGTTGCGGGACCGATAGTGAGCTCTCCAACGGTGACCATGAGCGCACAGCCACCAGTGCGCATGAGCTCTCCTTTGGGACCAGCGGTGACTCGAGTTGCCACCGCGACCCAGGCACCGGGGAAGGCTGCAGTGATAGCCATACCAAGACCAACAACTTTTCAGCAACCAGCTGCATCGATCAGACCCCCACAGACCACGTCCGTCCAGCTTCCAGCCAACTTTCATATCCCGCCAGGTGAGTGCCTGACCAGGCATCACCTGGAACTGATTGAAAGCAAAATGGAGGGAGGTAGGAGTAGTGATATTGGAGGAAAAAAAGTGCAAATGAGGTAGTGGATCTTTCTTGAGTCATCTTTCCTCAATTCCTCACAACCACTCAGCTCCTTCTCAAACCTTATTGGAGAAGTTCCAAGGTCCCCCCTTGGACCTTCTCCTCCAATGCATTTTGAGGAGGAGAGAGGACACAATGAATCAATGAAAGATTAGCTGGCAAAGTGTGTAGAGGTCGTCTTAAGGGGCACTTTTTAACATAGACACACACTGTTCTGTCGACAGGTATGGTGCTCATCCGTAGTGACAGTGGCCAACTGATGCTGGTTTCCCAACAAGCTTTGGCTGCAGCCCAGGGCCTCGCAGCCAGAACTCCTGGCACTGGGACCTCTCCTAGCCCTAGGCCACCAACCACACAGGTGTGTGTGTGTGTGTGAGTGAAACTGTGACAGGTGTCTTATCATACTATGTACCTACCTGGAAGATGAATGTGTGTATTAGGGCTGTAACTGTGTGTGTTAGGGCTGTAACTGTGTGTGTGTGTTAGGGCTGTAACTGTGTGTGTGTGTTAGGGCTGTAACTGTGTGTGTGTTCGGGCTGTAACTGTGTGTGTGTGTGTGTGTGTGTTAGGGCTGTAACTGTGTGTGTGTGTGTGTGTGTGTGTTAGGGCTGTAACTGTGTGTGTGTGTTAGGACTGTAACTGTGTGTGTGTGTTAGGGCTGTAACTGTGTGTGTGTGTGTGTGTGTGTTAGGGCTGTAACTGTGTGTGTGTGTGTTAGGGCTGTAACTGTGTGTGTGTGTGTGTTAGGGCTGTAACTGTGTGTGTGTGTGTGTGTGTGTGTGAGTTAGGGCTGTAACTGTGTGTGTGTGTGTGTGTTAGGGCTGTAACTGTGTGTGTGTGTGTGTGTTAGGGCTGTAACTGTGTGTGTGTGTTAGGGCTGTAACTGTGTGTGTGTGTTAGGGCTGTAACTGTGTGTGTGTGTGTTAGGGCTGTAACTGTGTGTGTGTGTTAGGGCTGTAACTGTGTGTGTGTGTGTTAGGCTGTGTGTTGTGGCTGTAACTGTGTGTGTGTGTGTTAGGACTGTGTGTGTGTGTGTTAGGGCTGTAACTGTGTGTGTGTGTGTTAGGGCTGTAACTGTGTGTGTGTGTGTTAGGGCTGTAACTGTGTGTGTGTGTGTTAGGGCTGTAACTGTGTGTGTGTGTGTTAGGGCTGTAACTGTGTGTGTGTGTGTTAGGGCTGTAACTGTGTGTGTGTGTGTTAGGGCTGTAACTGTGTAACTGTGTGTGTGTGTGTTAGGGCTGTAACTGTGTGTGTGTGTGTTAGGGCTGTAACTGTGTGTGTGTGTGCTGTAACTGTGTGTGTGTGTGTGTTAGGGCTGTAACTGTGTGTGTGTGTGTTAGGGCTGTAACTGTGTGTGTGTGTGTTAGGGCTGTGTGTGTGTTAGGGCTGTAACTGTGTGTGTGTGTTAGGGCTGTAACTGTGTGTGTGTGTTAGGGCTGTAACTGTGTGTGTGTGTGTTAGGGCTGTAACTGTGTGTGTGTGTGTTAGGGCTGTAACTGTGTGTGTGTGTGTTAGGGCTGTAACTGTGTGTGTGTGTGTGTTAGGGCTGTAACGGTGTGTATGTGTGTGTGTTAGGGCTGTAACTGTGTGTTAGGGCTGTAACTGTGTGTGTGTTAGGGCTGTAACTGTGTGTGTGTGTGTGTGTGTGTTAGGGCTGTAACTGTGTGTGTGTGTGTGTGTGTGTGTGTGTTAGGGCTGTAACTGTGTGTGTTAGGGCTGTGGACTGGATTTCCGCCTTACTGTGGATACAGATTCAGCTGTTATGTCATTAAAGGTGTCTGCAGCGACTGTCGTGAGAAAAGCTGAGAATCCAGGTGTGATCAGAGTGCCTCCTCCTCCTAGCCCCCATGTGACCACAGCACAGAGTACACCCATGGTTAAGGTACGCTGGTCTCAACCAATGGTCAAGGTCTGGTTTAGTGTGTTATTTAACTACAGGTATGGTTTGATTTGTGGATAAAGAGTGGTTAATTTAGTGGGGTAACATTGGACATTACTACTATGACTTTTCAGTTACCATTTTCTGTCTGCATGCGTGTTTTGCTCTGCTTCACTCCAGGTCGTAGGGGCTGCTCCGACCCCTCCTGCAGGCCAGATCCAGATCACCAGGCCTATGATCCGCCCAGTGGCCCCTGTCACAGTCACCCGTTCTCCTGGCCCTGGTCCTCTCATCATCCCAACCAAACCCACCAACACCCCCAGGGCCACACCCCCCACCATCACACCTGTGAGTCAGACTGCTGACTGGGATTGGCTAAAGCTATTGTTTAGCATATCTCTGGGTCATGTTCATTTAGGGTGTAATGCTACAGAAAGTTCAAATAGAAATGTATAGTGTAAAAAAAAAAAAAAAAGAAGATTGCCAGGTAGGTGGGGAATTTTGTCAGCTCTATTCATTGCATTTCTATTGGCACATTTCACTTAAACTGGATACACTCATGGTTAGAATGTCTTTCTGTTGCTCAGTGTGACCTCTGACATCTCCCATTATGCTCTCTGTTCAGGAGGTCCTGGAGAATGTGAAGAAGTGTAAGAACTTCCTAGTGACGCTGATCAAGCTGGCCTCTAGTGGAACCCACTCTGCTGACATGGCCAAGAACGTCCGAGAACTCGTCAAGAGCCTGCTGGTACACACACACACAGTATAAAATAAATAATACAAATACCGAGCTATAATGTGCACTACCATTCAAAAGTTTGGCGTCAACTAGAAATGTCCTTGTTTTTGAAAGAAAAGCATTTTTTTGTCCATTTAAAATAACATCAAATTTATCAGAAATACAGTGTAGACATTGTTAATGTGGTAAACCTTTGAAAGGTAGTGTATGCTCACATTTTTTGGGAAAATTACATTATTTTATAATACAATTTGTCAGAAAGTAAAGGTAAAATGAATGTTATGTCCTTAAATAATTCGGGCACTGTCTGCTTAGGGTCGTTGTCCTGTTGGAAGGTGAACCGTCAAACCAGTCTGAGGTCCTGAGGGTTTTGGAGCAGGTTTTCATCAAGGATCTCTCTGTACTTTGCTCCGTTCATCTTTCCCTCGATGCTGACTAGTATACCAGGCCCTGCCGCTGAAAAACATCCCCACCGCATGAGGCTGCCACCACCATGCTTCACCGTAGGGATGGTGCCAGGTTTCCTCCAGACGTGACGCTTAGCATTGAGGCCAAAGAGTTCAATCTTGGTTTCATCAGACCAGAGAATCTTGTTTTTCATTGTCTGAGTCCTTTAGGTACCTTTTGGCAAACTCCAGCGGGATGTCGTGCCTTTTACTGAGGAGTGGTTTCCGTCCGACCACTACCATAAATGCCTGATTGGTAGAGTACTGCAGTTACGGTTGTCCTTCTGGAAGGTTCTCCCATCTCTACAAAAGGAACTCTGAAGCTCTTTCATATGTGGCACTCAGGTTCTTGCTCACCTCCCTGACCAAGGCCCTTCTCCCCCAATTGCTCAGTTTGGCTGGGCGGCCAGCTCTGGGAAGAGTCTTGGTGGTTCCAAACTTCTTTGATTTAAGAATGATGGAGGCAACTGTGTTCTTGGCAACCTTCAATGCTATAGAAATGTTTTGGTACCCTTCCCCAGATCTGTGCCTTGACACAATCCCGTCTCGGAGCTCTAGGGACAATTCCTTCAACTTCATTGCTTGGTTTTTGCTCTGACATGCACTGTCAATTGTGGGACCTTTTCTATATAGACAGGTGTGTGCCTGTCTATATGATGTCCAATCAATTGAATTTACCACAGGTGGACTCCAATCAAGTGGTAGAAAAATATCAAGGATGATCAATGGGAACAGGATGCACCTGAGCTCAATTTCTAGTCTCATAGCAAAGGGTCTGAATACTTATGTAAATAAGGTATTTTATTTTTAAATTTACATATACGTTTTCGCTTTGTCATTATGGGGTATTGTGTGTAGATTGATAAGGGAAAACATTTATTTAATCCATTTTAGAATAAGGTTTTAGCGTAACAAAATGTGGAAAAGGGGAAGGTGCCTGAGTACTTTCCAAATGCACTGTATTTACCTATTAAAAACTATTTGAATATCAAACTCACAATTATAATTACACAACCACACACTTACCAAAAAATGTGCTAATTGTGATGGTAGACATTTTGAAGAAGCAGAACTAAAAAAGGATTAAGGTGACAACCCCAAATGTGATCTCATTGAAAAGCCCAAGGTACAACAGGACCTAACTCAGTGGGCTTAGAAATACGGACCAAAAACGACGTACTGGGTCTCAGGAGGATATACTGTAACATTTTAGAGTAAGACTAAAATACATAAACCATGCCTTCCAATAATGAGAAGGTAAAGTGTGCCGTGGCCTTCCTGTGAAGAAAATGTTTAAGTAGGGAGTCAAACCTGTGGCCCAGGATTATAGAGTAAAGAAAAATAGAAGTGAAATTTGAAACACTTATAGGATAACAGCTCAGCATTGTGTACTTAAAATGTAATATGGTCTGTTTGTTAATCGTGAAGTGTAAATGTACAAATATGATATTTAATAGGGGTTTAACTGGGTTGGTAACCAGGGAAAAGCACACTCACATGCTCACACTACTTAAATAATCACACGTTCGAATGCTTTCTCAAACACACTTTTTCCTGTCTCTCTCTTTTCTCCTCCAGGATGGGAGACTTGAACCTGAGGAGTTCACTGACCAACTCTACCGTGAGCTCAAGTCTTCTCCCCAGCCCTACCTGGTACCCTTTCTCAAGGTGATGTGATCAGAGAGAAACACCAACACACAAACTGGACATTCTCTTCCTTATTCATCTCCCTCTCATTCTCTCTGTTCTTCACTCACTCTCTCTTTCCTCTTCACTCCTATCTCCATACCTCCAGAAAAGTCTCCCAGCTGTGCGGCAGCTCACCCCCAACCCACAGCTGTTCATCCAGGAGGTTGACCAACCGAAGCCACAGGCTCCAGCCACCTCCAAGGCCTCGGCCTCCAAAGCCCCGGCCTCCAAAGCCCCGGCCCCCACTGCAGGCCGCACCCCTACCCTCCTCTCCACCAACTCTAGGCCTGCCCACCTCAGCGCTGCTAGTGGCCAGTCAATCAAATCCACCCAGCTAGTAAGCCAGACTCTCAATGATTACCCAAGCATCAGGCAGAGGTTTCTGTCAGGATATAGGTTATCCCTTTTATTCAACACAAATGCCATACATGCCTATCCTACTGATCACACATATACCTATCACACACACGCCAAGCATTATCCCAGGTCAGGGCTCCTATATTCTCCGGTCTATATCCATTCAAAAGTTCTGGGCTTGGCGACTCCAACCCTGTATAATGTACCTGAGGTTTACATAGTAATCCAGTTAAAGTGTAATATAGATATATATATATATATATATATATAGTCCCTGTTGTGTAGCAGGCAGCTCACTTCTCCAAAGTTCTTCTCTGCACTTTGTCTTCATTCTCTCTCTCCTAACACACGGAGCCCTGAGGTTAGGCCTAATTCCGTTAGAGCCTAGGCTGAGGACTAACTAGGTTACAGCTACTGCTCCCAAAATGAGGATTCTCATCAGTTCTCTTCTGCACACAGACAGACTTCCCTCTGCAGACAGACACACACAGCGCTCTCACCTTCAGAGGGAAAACTTGTGACAATATTTATTCAGATTTCCTGTAATGTTGATTACGTAATTAACAGTGTGACGAACAGCTCTGTATGAGTGGATGTAGTTGTTTGTTTGGAGTTTTAGGAGCATCACACTCAGCATTATTCTTCAATCCCTGAGTAGATCATATACATGTCCAGATGGTCTGGTTTGTGAATGGTTTGTGTAATTGTGTTCGAGGCTCAGTCTGAGGTGTGTTTGCCCCACCACAGGTGATCCAGCAGCCTAGAGGTGTGGTGTATAAGCCTGCTGTGACAAACCCCACCCCGGCCCGTACATACCTGTCTGTTCAGAACAGGAGCCTGGTCAAACCTATGGTCATACAGTCAGGACAGTACTACAACACAGGTCTCACCTGACAGTCTCTCACACACACACACACACACACACACACACACACACACACACAGGTAGAACAACACACACACAGCAACACAGGTAGAACAACACACACACAGCAACACAGGTAGAACCACACTCACCTGACAGTCTCTCTCTCACACACACACACACACACACAGGTAGAACCACACACACAGCAACACAGGTTGAACCACACACACACACAACACTACAACACAGGTAGAACCACACTCGCCTGACAGTCTCACACACACACAGCACAACAACACAGGTCAACCACACCTTACACGTCAACTGACTAAGGCCTTTTTCTCCTCACTACTTTGTGTTCTCATCTTCCTTGTTGTCCCCCTAGGTGCTGTTGTCAGGCGGACTCCTTTCCTTGTCCCACCGCCTCCAGCCCAGAGACACGCCTTCAAGGACAGTGTTGGTTCTTTCAGGTAACATACATTTGTGACCAGAGCCTGTTGCACCAGAATGTATGGAGGGTCCAAATACTTTATAGCTATTCACTGAACGCTAATTCACTCTAAGCCAGACCCGAGTTATCTTGTTTGTCTGAGGTAGATTTTTTTCTGTTAACTCTGTTTACTTGCTTACCTCAGGGAGGAGGATGACATCAACGATGTGGCCTCCATGGCTGGGGTCAACGTGAGCGAGGAGAATGCCCGTATCCTAGCAACCAACTCTGGGCTTGTGGGCTCTGTGGAGCGATCCTGTCAGGACAAACCCTTCCTGTCCCCAGCCCCGCTGCTCACACACATCCTCCACACTGGTACCCACAATCCTTCTCTCTACCCACAATCCACCTCGCTGCTACTCTCACACATCCTCCACACTGGTACCCACAATCCTTCTCTCTACCCACAATCCACCTCGCTGCTACTCTCACACATCCTCCACACTGGTACCCACAATCCTTCTCTCTACCCACAATCCACCTCGCTGCTACTCTCACACATCCTCTACACCAGTATCCACAATCCCTCTCTTTTCCCACAATCCTCTACTGCTCACACGCATCCTTTACACCGGTACCCAAAATCCTCCTCTACTGCACACACACACATCCTCCACACCGGTACCCACAAAACACCTCTACTCTGCGCACACACATCCTCCACACTGGTACCCACAATCCTTTTCCACTGCTCACACACATCCTCCACACTGGTAACCAGTAAAGATGTACAACTTCTGCACTCCTTCTGTGCTTTAGATAGGCGTCATGCCTCTGGTCACCTGCAGGGAGCAATGTTGACTAGAAATAGACCTTTCTTAACCTCAGATACAGAAAACAATGAATCTCTCCCTCTCGCCTCAGTGTTTCAGAATTGTAGGAGAAATGAGGAGAATAGAATTAGTGTGGCATAGTGGCGATGTCAAAATGTTCCGAATTAAAGGTTTATATGACTGTAAGGCGTTACAGAGGGTAGTGCGTATGGCCCAGTGTATCACTGAGGCCAAGCTTCCTGCCATACAGGACCTAGATACTAGATGGTGTCAGAGGAAGTCCCAAGTCATAGACTGTTCTCTCTGCTACCGCACAGCATGTGGGACCGGAGCACCAGGTCTAGGTCCAAAAGGCTCATTAACAGCTTCTATCCCCAAGCCATAAGACTGCTGAACAATTAATCAAATGGCCACTCGTTCTCTCTCTCAGGTGAGAAGTTTGGAGTGTCCGAGGTGGGGTCAGACGTGGTCAGTCTGGTGTCTCACGCCACACAGGAGCGTCTCAGAGAGCTGCTGGAGAAAGTCACAGTGGTGGCACAGCATCGCAAGATTGCCCTCAAGGTGTCCTACCCTGGCATCACTATATTATACACACTACAACAGCCCTACCCTAGCATCGCTATATTATACACACTACAACAGTCCTACCCTAGCATCGCTATATTATACACACTACAACAGCCCTACCCTGGCATCGCTATATTATACACACTACAACAGTCCTACCCTAGCATCGCTATATTATACACACTACAACAGCCCTACCCCGGCATCACTATATTATACACACTACAACAGCCCTACCCTGGCATCGCTATATTATACACACTACAACAGCCCTACCCCGGCATCACTATATTATACACACTACAACAGCCCTACCCTGGCATCACTATATTATACACACTATAACAGCCCTACCCCGGCATCACTATATTATACACACTACAACAGTCCTACCCTGGCATCACTATATTATACACACTACAACAGCCCTACCCGGCATCACTATATTATACACACTACAACAGCCCTACCCTGGCATCACTATATTATACACACTATAACAGCCCTACCCCGGCATCACTATATTATACACACTACAACAGTCCTACCCTGGCATCACTATATTATACACACTACAACAGCCCTACCCCGGCATCACTATATTATACACACTACAACAGCCCTACCCTGGCATCGCTATATTATACACACTACAACAGCCCTACCCCGGCATCACTATATTATACACACTACAACAGCCCTACCCTGGCATCACTATATTATACACACTACAACAGCCCTACCCCGGCATCGCTATATTATACACACTACAACAGCCCTACCCCGGCATCGCTATATTATACACACTACAACAGCCCTACCCCGGCATCGCTATATTATACACACTACAACAGCCCTACCCTGGCATCGCTATATTATACACACTATAACAGCCCTACCCCGGCATCACTATATTATACACACTACAACAGCCCTACCCCGGCATCGCTATATTATACACACTACAACAGCCCTACCCCGGCATCGCTATATTATACACACTACAACAGCCCTACCCTGGCATCGCTATATTATACACACTACAACAGCCCTACCCCGGCATCGCTATATTATACACACTACAACAGCCCTACCCCGGCATCACTATATTATACACACTACAACAGCCCTACCCCGGCATCGCTATATTATACACACTACAACAGCCCTACCCCGGCATCGCTATATTATACACACTACAACAGCCCTACCCCGACATCGCTATATTATACAACAGGGGTCTCCAACTCTGCTTCTGGAGAGCTACTTGGAGTACAGGCTTTTGTTCCAGCCCAGCAGTAACACACCCGATTGGACAATTCAACTTATCAAGCACTTCTCTCTGCTGGACCGTGATTAGGTGAATCGGGTATGTTAGTGAAGGGCCGGAGTAAAGTCCTGCACACCCAGAAGCTCTCCAGGAGTTTAGAAACCCTGCACTACATTATTATCAGTATGATGCCCTCATAATACACATACTACAACTGTAACAGCATTTCACAACTTGTACTACAGCTCTTGTAGAATCCTCATGGTCTCTCTGTAGGAGGACTACAGTCACGTTCAGACCAGTGATGTGCGTTCCCAGCTCCACTTCCTGGAAGAGCTGGAACGTCTGGAGAAGCAGAGGAGAGACGACGAGGAGAGGGAGACACTGCTCCGCGTCGCCAGGGTACATGTTGCAGACTAATGGGGTTTCAGTTTTGACAAGGGGCCAAGAAGTTACTCAGACATGATTTTGAGTATTTAGCATTTTGTGGTGAATGAGTGCGAGTGATGGGTGCTACATTATTCATATTAGCTACTGTGTATTAAGTTCTTGGAATGAAAAACAAATATTGACAGTATGATTATAGTATGCTGAGGACATGGCTGCTCATGATTTTCTTAAGTTGTCTGGTCTAGATGAACCATTGTAGAACCCTGCTGCTTCCAGACGGTCAACATCTGTCTGTTTCTTTTCTGCTTCACAGAGTCGCTGTAACACCGATGACCCAGACCAGCAACTACTGAAACAACGGGCCAAAGAGGTTTGTGTGTTATGTCATTGTGTGTGCGCTTGCTTTACGTCAGCTTTAACTATTCAATCAGACTGTCATTTCCAAACAGTTTGAGGGACGCCTGTCCCCAGGGAAGGACAAGTAGAACACACATCAGCTCATTAAGGCTCTGTGCTGTTACTGGTAGCTTCATTTTTACATTCTTTCTCCTCTTCAAAGTTATAGCACAGTGGTGGAGCATTTTCAAAAAGTTTTACCACATCTAACCTAATATATACTTTTTATCAGTAATGTTTGGGAATTCTATAATGCCTGCTATTTCTTAGACTAATTGTTCATTTAGTAAATCAGATTGTGTGTGATGTTTGTCTGAGGGGGTTGTAGGGGCTGAGGCTGTAGCTAGATGAGACAGAGCCAGCGGTAGGGTACTGGTAATAAAGAGGGAGGAGAGACTGAGGTTGTTTTCTCTCCGTTGGTGGATTGCTCACGGCAACCATGTTCCCAGAGGTCTCTCCACGGCAACAGCAGAAATCAACAAAATAGTTTAATTTGCATACCCAGCCTGTGTGGGTGTTCAGACTCACCCTACACACCAACGTGTGCACACACACACACACACACACACATCCAAGCCCCAGAGAAGGTACAGCTGTAATTGGAGCTAATTTTAATGGAGCCTGTTTCTGGGGCTGGAGTTGAGGCCTGCGGCAGGCACAAAGTGGAATCAAATTAGAACACCTACGGTGTGTGTGAGGTTGTCTCTATGTGACCTTGACAGCATTATACATTAATTGGTTGAGATTTGGCTAGTGTGATTCTTTATTGGCTCACTGTATATCTCACTGTATATCGTTTTATGGAAATGACCCTAGCTTCAGTGTTTCAGTTATTACTTTATGAGCATTCAACTTCCCATCCTATAGAGCCGCGTTTCTTTAACTCGGTCTTTCGACCCCAAGGGGTGCACATTTTTTAGATTAGCACTACATAGCTAACTCAAATATACAAAGATGGATAATGAGTTGGGGGGGAGTTTGGGAAACCCTGCTTTATAACCCCCCCCCCCTCTCTGTAGCTCCAGCAGTTGGAGCAGGCTCAGCTGCAGCACAGAGAAGCCAACCTCACTGCCCTGGCTGCCATCGGGCCTCGCAGGAAGAGACCACTGGACTCCAATGGAAACCAGGTATGTACAGTATGCGTGTGCGTTTTTATACTGAAGAGAGTGGATGGAGGTTCTTGGTTATCAGTTTTTATGGTATCTGTGGCAGATTTTCAATCTTTGAAATCAGGTGGGCAGGGGATCTACCAGGTGGGTACCAGGTGGGTAGGGGATGTACCAGGTGGGTAGGGGGTGTACCAGGTGGGTAGGGGATGTACCAGGTGGGTAGGGGATGTACCAGGTGGGTAGGGGATGCGTATATGAGGAACACCTGTGTTAGTGTCACTGATAAGAAACAACATTCAGGGGAGACTAGACCTGTGACGCGAAGGAGCAGACATGCGGAGGACTGTTAGTTTAGGTTAACGTGTCTAATTGAACTGAGTTTATTTAATTCCCTGGCCCTGCAGGCGATGGGTTTAGAGATGAAGCTCTGTAAACTGAACACATTAACCGCTGCCTTTGAACTGCGTTACCCAGAGGACCCTGCAGCCTGAGGAGCTTTCCTCTCCTGCCTCCTCTCCCTTTCCTTTGTAGCGCTACAGGGCCTTCCTTTCTGTTCTCTAAGGCATCACCTCTGTGTGCCAGAATTTGAAGGAGAAACGGCGGGGGGAGAAGGGAAGCTGTTTGGCATAATGGTAATGTTGAAAAGTTTAGGATGAAAGCTTTATGTTGGGCTGTTCATCTTTCTTTTTCTCTCTCTCTTTGTTGGTGTTCACCCCCCCACCCTTTCTCTCAGGTGGGGCCAGGTGGCATTGTGTCAGTACTACAGAGGGCTGGGGTTCAGAGAGTGACTGGGGTCTCTCTGAGGGACCTACTCTTCTGTCTGGAACAGGACCCTCCTCTACGACACTCTCTCACTCTCTACAAGGGCCTGCTCAGATAGTATCTCTCACACACAAATGATCAGTCTCTCCCCCACCGTTTGTGCCAGATTCTGTGTGCCTTAACACTCTTTCAGATGTATATTATATTTATTTTGATATTTTTATTTTGTTGATATTTTTGTTATGTATTTTATTTTCTAACAATTTGTAGCACCGTCAGCAATGTAACTGAATTCTGCTGATTCATGCTGAGAGAGAAAGGATTGTAGTCATTTTTATATTACACTTTTTGAGAAGGGCAACTCTGTGAGAGAAGAGGTCATAACAGTAGAAGTCAGCTCTGTGTTACAGCCTAAAGCAGTGACCCTCTGCCCTTAGTGTGATTCAGAGTGTTCTGTGGTGAGGTCATTGACTCTTCCTTGTTTTTCAGTTTCATGCTAATAATATCATTCTTTACTTTGATGTTTACATGGTTGACCTGATGATTGTAAACCTGTGACAATTTAAAATAAGTTAATAGCAAACCCTAGTTGAGTGTCGTACTGTGTACTTTTACAGTCTATCAGGGATTCTTTGTTTATTTCCACATTACTCACACATTTTCATGAAAATGTTATGCTTCATAATTGATACCTTTTTTAGGTTGTCACTTGGAGGGAAAAATAGTGATCCTTCACGGCGTGTGTGGAAATGTGTGTCAGAGTTGTGGATGTGTTTGAGATTCATTATTCCGCTATCTCTGAATACAGAAGAGAGGAGCTTTAAGGCACAGAACTACCTTTTGGCAATGAAATACAGAGGGTGGAAATAATGAAGTGGATCAGAATTCTTTCAGCTGAAAAGGCTGCTGACCAATAACTTAACACTAAGCTAGGCAAACTGACCGTGTGCCAATTAAAGAAGGATCTGATAGTGGAAATGAATGCTGACCCTTAATGTGGAGGTTAGCTACGTAGACTGTTTCATATAACTGTTCCAGTTATAGCAAATGGTTAGGGAGTATTTTAATTCATGTGATTACTGATTGACTAGGTGATTGCTGAACTATTGATCATCGTCGGCAACGTTAACAAGCTCATCATATGTCCCACTGCTTCCTGTTCCTGTCTCAGATCAAAGACAAGCCCCTCCCTCTGACAGCTTGTCAAATCCAGGAAGACAAAGGCACTTTAGTGTACTTAATATTCATGCATTGCTTATACATATTCATTAACTACTTTCTGCTAAACTCTGAAGCAGGTGGAATATTTACCATGCCACCTAAAATGAATGCAAACCTCTCCCTTAACTTTCCGGTTTCAATTATACGGTGATAGTAGGTTTGTCATCTGATCTGTGATTGCTAGGCTAACTAAAATGAACATTTAGTGAATATGCTCATCATTTACAGTTTCCTGAATAATTAATAGACACACACACATGCAGACTTTTTTTGTATGAAACATGTTTTTACATCCTTTTGGTACATTCGTTTATGAAATCAAATTTCCTTTCGTGTGACAGACAAGTTTTGATACAGATCTCAAGTCCTCTGCTGCTCAAATGCTCAGCATGCAACAATTCAATCTCTGACAAGACAAATCTCTTTTATCAATGTGATGAATATAAAGTGTAGAAGAACCTCTTCAGAATTCCATTGTCATAAGATTAAGACTTAACATGTGAAAACCATATTTTTTTGGTTTATAAAAATGTCCTTAAAAAAAAAAAAACTTCCATGAGTTCCTCGTAATAACTTTAGCTTCACAGAACCATATATTTTATCTATTTAGTTTAGGCTGGGTTAGATTTCCCAGACACTTGTGCTTTTTAACATTCAGCTGCATATCTTCCATGTTCATTAGTGTTGTCTCTCCATTTCAGAGTTTTAGTCATGACCTCATCCCATTCTATGATTATTTACATTATTGTAAGAATCTTAATGAATCCGCATACTATTATTATGACACTATAAAACAGAATAATCCTACACAGTAACATGAGTAGTATGATGATAGTGCTAATGTTGCTTCTCTCTATGCTATAGGTCCCTGCTCATGGGGAGAGGGGTCCGTCACTATCTGCGTACCGCCTGGTTAGTGACTTCCATAGTTCATTGCGGTGAGGTCATAGTTCTATTGCTCTCCTTTGGTGTAGGTACAATCACCGTTTCATCATGGCAATACCTATGTCCCCAAAATTCTAAAACAACTTGGCGTTCCCTTGGAGATGGAGGCGTGGCTTTCTGGTTTCTCCTGACCAATTATCCACTGACCTCTGATCTGACCTGGGTCGGGCTTAGTCCAGTGCTTCCTGTTTGATGCGGATGAGGGTGTGGCCACGCTGTCCGTTGCTACTTCCCTCCCTGCGTAGGACGTACTCGCTGAACTGGGAGGAGTCTACTCCCCCGCCACACGCCCCTGCTATCTTGAATCCTCTCTGTTGCAACCTCTCCAACACCTGTCAATCAAACACACACACATACATTACAGACACCGTACACACACACTTGTGGTCAGAATAACCACTCGGGTAGACACAGACTCAGATCTCAAGTTTTAATCACATTCACAACAATTATTTGGGGTTTGACAAAAAGAGAATAGACGATGAATCAGGTAATTGGTGGTCTGATACAGTATGTATGGAAGGTCAGTTGACCGTGGGGCAGAGAAGTGATTTCAGAGAGGGGCTGATTCAGGGTCCAGTCATACCACAGTCATACAGGACTCCAGTTTGTGGAAGAGAACCAATGTGTGAATATGTGCAAATGTGCTACTAACAATAGCACAGACAGTGCCCATAGGGCCCAAGTTCACTCATCTCTCTCTTTAGCAAGACTCAGTCTGACTAAAGAAGAGCCAGCCATCTCACCCTGTCCTTCCCTGACCTAAAAACCAAGTGACAGACAGGCAGATCCTCTCTATCACAACAACTCACACATACAAACACAGACGCAAACCCTTTTTCTAGTGCAATATTATGTGCATCCCAAATGGCACCATATTCCCTATGTAGTGCACTATGGGCCCTAATTAAAAGTAGTGCACTAAATTGTGAATACGGTGACATTTTGTATGCAGACATTCTCTCTAGCTGCAAGATGGCATTCCATTAGTATACACTGAAGGAGCATCTGTACCTCTATCCTGTCTGCCTCGCTGTCTCGCTCTGTCGCCCTCTCCTCTCTTTGTTTGTTGCAGGCAGTAGGCTAAATTAGAAACCTCTGTCTGCATCCATCCCTCTCTCTCTCTCTGCCTTGAAGGCTCTGCATGGTCAAACCGACATCTGCAGTGGCCGTACAGCATTTACTGTGATGTGGCCTCCGCAGAGATCAGAGCATTCATACTTCTTGTGCTTCACAGAGCAGGCCAGAGCTGTTTTAAAGAAAGTTGTCAAGGAAGTGAGTTTGTGATTATACAGGAACTCCCGCCCCCACCTACCATCAACCAATAATGTCAGTGCAGTGCTATAAGGAGCTACTCTACATGACAAAAGGTATGTGGACACCTGCTTGTTGATCATCTCATTCCAAAATCATGGCCATTAATATGGAGTTGGTCCCACCTTTGGTGCTTTAACAGCCTCCACTCTTCTGGGAATGATTTCTACTAGATGTTGGAATATTTCTGTGGGGACTTTTTTCCATTCAGCCACGAGCATTAGTGGGGTTAGCCACTGATGCTGGGCGATTAGGCCTGGCTTGCAGTCGGTGTTCCAATTCATCCCAAAGGTGTTCGATGGGGTTGGGGTCAGGGCTTTGTGCAGGCCAATCAAGTTCTTCCACACCGATCTTGACAAACCATTTCTGTATGGACCTCGCTTTGTGCACAGGTGCATTGTCATGCTGAAACAGGAAAGAGCCTTCCCCAAACTGTTGCCACAAGTTGGAAGCACAGAATCATCTATAATGTAATTGTATACTGTAGTGTTATGGTTTCCCTTCACTGGAACTAAGGGGCCTAGCCCAAACTATGAAAAACAGCCCCAAACCATTATTCCTCCATCAAACTTTACAGTTGGCACTATGCATTTGGGCAGGTAGCGTTCTCCTGGCATCCACCAAACCCAGATTCATCTTTCGGACTGCCAAATGGTGAAACGGGATTATCACTCCAGAGAATGTTTAAACTGCTCCAGAGTCCAATGGCTGCGAGCTTTACACCACTACAGCCTACGCTTGGTATTGCACATGGTGATCTTAGGCTTGTGTGCGTGCGGCTGCTCGGCCATGGAAACCCATTTCATGAAGATCCCGATGAACAGTTCTTGTGCTGACGTTCCTTCCAGAGGCAGTTTGGAACTCTGTAGTGAGTGTTGCAACCAGCAGACGCAGTAGCCGATGGCCACGTTTCATATCTAACCAGGATTAGTCACTCTTTCTCTGGCTGGTCTGGCCCTCTAAGGTTATACTATGCTTGTGCCATGGGTACTAGTTAGTGGGATGTTACCTATACAGAGTTGAGGTGGGTTAATGTGATATGAGTTGAGGTGACGTTATCTGTTAACTTTGTATTTTGGGTTGTTCTATGCAGTGTAAGGGTAGTGTCTGTCATGTTACCTGTACAGAGTTGAGGTGACAGTATCCGTTGAGTGGGAAGCGTATGACGTGAGTAGAGTCATGATTCCAGCCTGCGTTCAGGGAGTTACACATGACGTCCCCGACCTCTGGAAACACCTCCTCGATCAGAGCCCTGTCCCCACTTAGAGTGATCCTCTCCCCCAGCTCTGGAGCTACACGCACCACCACACACTCACACACACGCCACACCTTCCTGGCCTCGCGCTCACTCCTCCAGCGTTCTAATTCTGCTTGTAGTGGAGATAGCTGGAAGAACCTGGCCTCCTCATAGAGTAGAGAGTACTCCTGTAACACACACACACACACACACAAATGTACACAGACATGCACACACAAACACAATGATCATCAGATTCTTAAAAAGAAAATGTATCCCACAAAGCTTCACACTATATGTTATAAGTGTGCAATTACAGACAAGGTTTTCCAGGCCTGAGTGCAGGGTCAGATGAACTCACTTTGAAGTCGTCAGGGACGAGCAGTTTTGCCGTCCGCAGGAAGTTGAGGATGTAGCGGAACATGTGACCGTCTCGGTCTATGAAGTAGTGCTGCTTCAGACTGTCCAACACTATGGGCTCTGTCCCGTTGAACAGACGACCAATCCTGGGGGGAAGGGGATATCATTGAGATCATGATCAGAGTGTACATGTTTGAGGGGATCAGTTTGAGCAAGGCCAAGCGTAGAATTGCTAATCTTGATCACATAATGAGTATGTATTTGGGATGCAAGGTCATTTGTAGATCAGTGATTGCATTCCACTTCAATGTAGTCAATCTTAAACACCCTATGTGTGTGCGAGTCTTACCGTGACTCTGGGTACTTGGTCAGTGTCGCCAGGCTGCTGGTGTACATGTGACCTCCTACGTCTATGTGTACAGGGGCGTTGGTTTTGGTGAGCTGGGCGGGGGTGGGGATGCCCCCTATACCCCCTGAGCCCAGCGGAGAGGCAGGGGACTGGGAGACCAGTGGCCGACTGGCCATGCTGCTATTACGGCTATCCTGGGAGAGAAGAAGAAGAAGATAAACAAATGTCCAACTGAAATTTGTCACAGGTATTGTGTGTGAACATAGCACACAGTCATTCCCTGAGTGACTAAGTAGAGACAGGACACTAGTAAAGAGTTGTAGACTGGGACTTCATTCATACTCTGTCAACGTTTTTAGTACAATTAACTCATGATGCACTGAACTACGTGACGCAGAGTGGTTTTTGCCCCTTTTCAGTGTCTGTCTGTCAGGGCTAACTAAGGACAGTGGAGTGGGCTGAGTGTTGTTAAAGAAACTCAGAGACAGATATGAGTCTGTCTCCTCTGCTATACAGGTTCCAGGTGAGACAGGTGAGGACATTCCTGTAGAGGAAGGTTTTAAACACCTTAGAAATGCTTCAAGTAAGTTTTCACTGCTGAGAAACTGACAAGCTATAAAGTCTACTGGTCAGCATTCACTGTGGTAAGTGCAGTGAGGGAGAAAGACAGCCATGGCCGAAGGCAGTCTGCCTCTTAAAGCTGAGAAAACGGTAAATAGTGAGATAGATGGATGTATAGCTGATAAAGCAGAAAACAGATGATCAGAGCTGTTAGTGCTGCAGCAGACATGTGCATGTCTCTAGGGTCACGACAGGCAGGCTCTTCTGAGAGGAACGACGCAAAAACATTCAACTCATTATGATACTGGATATACAGACACGCACATTCACACACACAAATACCATTTTTTTTTCATTAGGGGAAAGAGGCTTGAGACAGCCTGTCGTACTATTGTTCATTATAGTGCCTGTGTCTCAGGAAAATGTGAGCTTTAGGCAAATTGGTATAAAATAAGTGTGTGAGTGAGTGAGAGCTTGCACGCTCTGGCACTCCCCCTGCGGGCTCCACTGTGGTGCATGGTGGGTAATTGTGGGCCTGGGGCGCCATCACCCATAGCAACAGACAAAGTCCCAGAGAGAACTCACTCATGTGTCCTCTACTCTGCACTCACAGGCTTGTCCCAAATGGCACCCTAACCTCTATACATACAATGAACTGCTTTTGACAAGTGTCCATAGGGCTCTGGTAAACAAATTGTGCACTATATAAGGAAATAAGCTGCCATTTGGGACTCTAACACAATGTTCATGACCCCTTTACTAAAGCACCTAGAACACCCAATGACAGAACTCACTCCTAAACAGTACAAACACACACATCTTACTGGTCAATACTTCCACAGTAAATGGAAACTTATGTAAATCATGACATTTATGCATAATCTGTGGATGCTTTGGAGACTAGTAAGGTTATTCTACATTACATTTAGAAGACTGCTGATCAATTAAAAACCTGTGTTGGTGCAGAGTGTGAAACAGTGTTACCTGCGCTGCTACCACGCCAGCTGGTAAAGGAGCGGGCGGCTGACCGTGGGGCTCCGGGGATCGGGTGTCCACGGGCTCGGTACCGTCCACTATGACCACCGGGGACTCTCCGCGTTCCTCGGAACGCACACAGAGCTTCTTAGGTGATGGAGGTCCAGAGACGTCGCCCGGGCAGTGAGAACGAGATTTCCTTGTTGTTCTCTGCGGCTTCAGTTCCACTGCGTCCGTGACCTGTCCGCTATATGGGATCACGAGCTGGAGATAAGACTGTGCGCCACCATTGACCGTTTCCGAGGCAACGTGAAGAGATACTGACTTTGACCCGATACCAGCGATGCTGTTGAGCGTTGCTATGGAAACTGCGCCGATGCAGTGGTTAGTGTAGGTCTTTGAAAGCTTGGCAGCACGCGACAGCATCTGCATCCTCGTGCCCAGCAGGTTTTTACCGATTGCTTTGTTCTCGTACCATGTCATGTCGCTTAAGCAGCAGTGGTCTCGCGGGCGCTGGAAGAACGCTTTGCACAGCGGGTTCCGTTTCGAGACATACTTCACAAAGCTGGCATACGGACAAAACTCCGTGGCCGTCTCATACATGCGCGGCAGAGTATCATCATCCGTGTCTGGTCTTTTTTTAGTCCAGGACGCGGAGCGAGACTTGTGATACGGCCCCAGCGCTTTGAAATATATAAACTTTCTCCCATCCTCGTCTATGGCTAGCCCGAATGAATCCTCCTCCAGCTCGCGCTGATTCTCTCTCCCCCTCGTGCAGAAATACATGCATGTCTCGAACCACACTTTGTTGAGAAGCCCGAACGGCGTATCGGTGTTAAACACACTAGAGGTGTAGAGTTTTCTCAGGTCCGCCCGCGTAATAGCCTGTTTTTGCACAACGGGACCGGCACCTTGCTCCTCCAGCTTTCTGATGACTGCGGCCAGGGTCAGGTTGGCGCTGCGCAGTTCTGGGTCCTTGGTGAGGTCCAGGGTGCGACAGTAAGGCGGCTCATTCAGGTAGCGGTTCAGAGAACTCCGGATGCTGATGAGAGAGGACTTGCTGTAGAGCTGGCCGCTCTTCGATCGCGCCTCCGCGTAGAAGGAGCGCAGGACCGCGCACAGCGCTTCCTTGTCCAGAGTTTCAAAGTCAGGACTTTGGGCTTTCTCACTCAGGTACTCCCGGAAGATCCTGACTGCGTACCTAGTTGCCAGGCGAGTGTTCTCGCTCAGTCTGGAGCGGTCAGACCGCTGCAGGTCTCCCTCCGGATCCGAGTCCAGTCCGGGGATGTGGAAAAGTCTGGGGTCCGCCCCCGCTCCCGGTCCCATCCCGCTGCACTGGTCCGTACTGCCCATACGGACCGCTTCTGTCTCCATAACCGAGCAGCTGCCGGGGTCCACACATTCTGTCTCCCACTCCAGCTCGACATCCTCCTCGTACTCCCCCTCCTCCTCGCCGGTGATCTGCACCTCCTGGATCTCATCCTCTTCCGCCTCGTCTCCGCTCCTCTCAGTCTCTGGGCAGCTCATGTGCTCCTCCCGCTCTGTCCCCGCCGTGTCGCTAGAGCAGTCTGCGCTGCCAGGCATTCTCGCCATATTGCAGTCTGTGTAGCAGTCCTCAGGCAGAGCGCATGCGCTATATTGGACCGCAGAGCTAAGAGAGCTTTGTGTTACTGTTTAGTGACCTTCAGCTAGGCACGCGCTCTTAAAGGTGCAGGGAGCGAGCGAGTGGGTAAATGGAGCGCGCTCACAAAAAAAGGCTGCAGTATTGGACTGCATATTGGACCACTCACATGCAGCACGAATATGTAACGGTTTCATGTCTCTCTTTAATTGAAGTAACTGCTGCATTTGATAAGGCAATACCTGACACACACACATACACACAAACCTTTCCCTGCACATGACACATGCCAGGGTCAGCGAGGTTTCTTGGGAAAAATGAGAAACTAGGGCTGTCAGAATGATTTTGCTTACCTTTACTTTGGACAAAATCAATATTCTTGTAATGCTTTTTGAATAAAAAATGTTAAATTACAGCTCAATTTGAGCAAATAAGGCGATTTACTCTGACATTTTTTCATTGTTTGACAGTCCTAATATAAACTCTTTAGTGAACATTCAGTACTTTCCTGGTTGTCATACACTGTACTCTATCTGAGTGCTACATTGCCTTGCAAAACTATTCATCCCCCTTGGCATTTTTCCTATTTTATTGCATTACAACTTGTAATTAGATTTTTATTTGGATTTCATGTGATGGACATACACAAAATAGTCTAAATTGGTGAATTGAAATGAAAAAACAACTTGTTTAAAAAAAAACATCCATAATATTTCAAAAGGAAAAGTGGTGTGTGTAAATGTATTCACCCCTTTGCTATGAAGCCCCTAAATAAGATCTGGTGCAACCAATTACCTTCAGAAGTCACGTAATTAGTTAAATAAAGTCCACCTGTGTGCAATCTAAGTGTCACACAATCTCAGTACATATACACCTGTTCCGAAAGGCCCCAGAGTCTGCAACACCACTAAGCAAGTGGCACCACCAAGCAAGTGGCACCATGAAGGCCAAGGATCTCTCCAAACAGGTCACGGACAAAGTTGTGGAGAAGTACAGATCCCAGGGTTGGGTTAAAAAAAAAATATCTGAAACTTTGAACATCCCACTGAGCACCATTAAATCCATTGTAAAAAATGGAAAGAATATGGCACCACAACAAATCTGCCAAGAGAGGGCCGCTCACCAAAACTCACGGACCAGGCAAGGAGGGCATTAATCAGAGAGGCAACAAAGAGACCAAAGATAACCCTGAAAGAGCTGCAAAGCTCCACAGCAGAGATTGGAGTATCTGTCCATTGGACCACTTTAAGCCGTACATTCCACAGAGCTGGGCTTTACGGAAGAGTGGCCCGAAAAAAAGCCATTGCTTAAAGAAAAAAAATAAGTAAACATGTTTGGTGTTTGCCAAAAGGCATGTGGGAGACTCCCCAAACATATGTAAGAAGGTACTCTGGTCAGATGAGACTAACATTGAGCTTTTTGGCCATCAAGGAAAATGCTATGTCTGTCACAAACCCAACAGCTCTCATCACCCCGAGAATCTCATCCCCACAGTGAGGCATGGTGGTGGCAGCATCATGCTGTGGGGATTGTTTTCATTGGCAGGGACTGGGTAACTGGTCAGATTTGAAGGAATGGTGGATGGTGCCAAATACAGGGAAATTCTTGAGGGAAACCTGTTTCAGTCTTCCACAGATTTGAGACTGGGACATCTTCCAGCAGGACAATGACCCTAAGCAGTCTGCTAAAGCAACACTCGAGTGGTTTAAGGGAATCATTTAAATGTCTTGGAATGGCCTAGTAAAAGCGCAGACCTCAATCCAATGGAGAATCTATGGTATGACTTAAAGATTGCTGTACACCAGCAGAACCCATCCAACTTGAAGGAGCTGGAGCAGTTTTTCCTTGAAGAATGGGCAAAAATCGCAGTGGCTAGTTGTGCCAAGCTTATAGAGACATACCCCAAGATACTTGCAGCTGTAATTGCTGCAAAAGGTGGCTCTACAATGTATTGACTTTGTGGGGGGTGAATAGTTATGCACGCTCAAGTGTTTTGTGTGTGTGTTATTTCTTGTTTGTTTCGCAATAAAACTATTTTGCATCTTCAAAATAGTAGGCATGTTGTGTATATCAAATGATACAAACTCCCCCAAATTTAATTTAATTCCAGGTGGTAAGGCAACAAAATAGGAAAAATGCCAAGGGGGTGAATACTTTCGCAAGCCACTGTGTGTGAAGTCTGTTGTTAGACTTGTGCATTGATTTGAGCATACATGCCAATGCCTCAGAAGTACAAAGCAATGATATTATATTCCTCTTAATATAGAACCTCATCACCCTGCTGTACCTCCAGGCTAAGAGTACTGCTCCTCCCCTGGGCATCCGTGACCTTGATGCAGCCTTATACAGCCTGATAGGCTACAGGGTGTCCTCCATACGATGCACTGCTCCCATTACAGCTTATAGGGACTGTATGAGCTCTTATAAAGGCTCATAGGTTAGCTATGTTTCCCTTGTGAGGGTTCATATACTTCTTATGCTGCTCTTGTGTAGGTTCATAGTTATGCTGCCACCTTAGCTTAGGTTAATTATGTCCTCCATACTATTCTACAATTACAGCTTCTAAGGACTCTACAAAATAAAAACAAGTGGTTCTATATTGTGCCAAATATCAGGATACTTTTCCAACCTTTTTGAGGATAATAAAAACAATCACAAATAAATGTTTTGATCCTGTAGCAAAGCTAACTAAAAATCAGTATTCCCCAAGTAAAGATGGCCTTCACTTCAGCAGTGGTGAATTCATGAACTTCTTCGATGAAAAGATCATGATCATTAGAAAAAAATTACGGACACCTCTTTGAACATGCATATTTCTCCAAAAATCAGTTGCCTGATTCTGCACAGAACTGCGAGGACCTTGGCTCAACGTAGACATTCACGTTTTTATTTGACTTGTATCGCTCAACACATTCACTAAAATAGTTATGGCATCTAAACTTTTCAGCTGTCTACTGGACCCTATTCCAACTAAACTACTGAAAGAGCTACACTATACATTGGGGCAAAAAAGTATTTAGTCAGCCACCAATTGTGCAAGTTCTCCCACTTAAAAAGATGAGAGAGGCCTGTAATTTTCATCATAGGTACACTTCAACTATGACAGACAAAATTAGAAGAAAAAAAATCCAGAAAATCACATTGTAGGATTTTTAATGAATTTATTTGCAAATTATGGTGGAAAGTAAGTATTTGGTCACCTATAAACAAGCAAGATTTCTGGCTCTCACAGACCTGTAACTTCTTATTTAAGAGGCTTAAGAGGCTCATCTGTCCTCCACTCATTACCTGTATTAATGGCACCTGTTTGAACTTATCAGTATAAAAGACACCTGTCCACAACCTCAAACAGTCACACTCCAAACTCCACTATGGCCAAGACCAAAGCTGTCAAAGGACACCAGAAACAAAATTGTAGACCTGCACCAGGCTGGGAAGACTGAATCTGCAATAGGTAAGCAGCTTGGTTTAAAGAAATCAACTGTGGGAGCAATTATTAGAAAATGGAAGACATACAAGACCACTGATAATCTCCCTCGATCTGGGGCTCCACGCAAGATCTCACCCCGTGGGGTCAAAATGATCACAAGAACGGTGAGCAAAAATCCCAGAACCACACGGGGGGACCTAGTGAATGACCTGCAGAGAGCTGGGACCAAAGTAACAAAGCCTACCATCAGTAACACACTACGCCGCCAGGGACTCAAATACTGCAGTGCCAGACGTGTCCCCCTGCTTAAGCCAGTACATGTCCAGGCCCGTCTGAAGTTTGCTGGAGAGCATTTGGATGACTCAGAAGAAGATTGGGAGAATGTCATATGGTCAGATGAAACCAAAATATAACTTTTTGGTAAAAACTCAACTCGTCGTGTTTGGAGGACAAAGAATGCTGAGTTGCATCCAAAGAACACCATACCTACTGTGAAGCATGGGGGTGGAAACATCATGCTTTGGGGCGGTTTTTCTGCAAAGGGACCAGGACGACTGATCCGTGTAAAGGAAAGAATGAATGGGGCCATGTATCGTGAGATTTTGAGTGAAAACCTCCTTCCATCAGCAAGGGCATTGAAGATGAAACGTGGCTGGGTCTTTCAGCATGACAATGATCCCAAACACACCGCCCGGGCAATGAAGGAGTGGCTTCGTAAGAAGCATTTCAAGGTCCTGGAGTGGCCTAGCCAGTCCCCAGATCTCAACCCCATAGAAAATCTTTGGAGGGAGTTGAAAGTCCGTGTTGCCCAGCAACAGCCCCAAAACATTTACATTTACATTTACATTTAAGTCATTTAGCAGACGCTCTTATCCAGAGCGACTTACAAATTGGTGCTTTCACCTTATGACATCCAGTGGAACAGCCACTTTACAATAGTGCATCTAGGTCTTTTAAGGGGGAGGGGGGAAGAAGGATTACTTTATCCTATCCTAGGTATTCCTTAAAGAGGTGGGGTTTCAGGTGTCTCCTGGAAGGTGGTGATTGACTCCGCTGTCCTGGCGTCGTGAGGGAGTTTGTTCCACCATTGGGGGGCCAGAGCAGCGAACAGTTTTGACTGGGCTGAGCGGGAACTGTACTTCCTCAGTGGTAGGGAGGCGAGCAGGCCAGAGGTGGATGAACGCAGTGCCATTGTTTGGGTGTAGGGCCTGATCAGAGCCTGGAGGTACTGAGGTGCCGTTCCCCTCACAGCTCCGTAGGCAAGCACCATGGTCTTGTAGCGGATGCGAGCTTCAACTGGAAGCCAGTGGAGAGAGCGGAGGAGCGGGGTGACGTGAGAGAACTTGGGAAGGTTGAACACCAGACGGGCTGCGGCGTTCTGGATGAGTTGTAGGGGTTTAATGGCACAGGCAGGGAGCCCAGCCAACAGCGAGTTGCAGTAATCCAGACGGAAAACATCACTGCTCTAGAGGAGATCTTCATGGAGGAATGGGCCAAAATACCAGCAACAGTGTGTGAAAACCTTGTGAAGACTTACAGAAAACGTTTGACCTCTGTCATTGCCAACAAAGGGTATATAACAAAGTATTGAGACAAACTTTTGTTATTGACCAAATACTTATTTTCCACCATAATTTGCAAATAAATTCATTAAAAATCCTACAATGTGATTTTCTGTTTTTTTTCTTTCTAATTTTGTCTGTCATAGTTGATGTGTACCTATGATGAAAATGACAGGCCTCTCATCTTTTTAAGTGAGAGAACATGCACAATTGGTGGCTGACTAAATACTTTTTTGCCCCACTGTATATACAAAAGTATGTAATGAGTGAATTTGGCTAATTCAGCCACACCTGTTGCTGACAGGTGTATAAAATTGAGCACACAGCCATGCAATCTCCATAGACAAACATTGGCAGTAGAAGGGCCTTACTGATGAGCTCAGTGACTTTCAATGTGGCACTGTCATAGAATGCCACCTTTCCAACAAGTCAGTTTGTAAAATTTCTGCCCTGGTAGAGCTGCCCTGGTCAACTGTAAGTGCTGTTATTGTGGAGTGAAAACATCTAGGACCAACATCTGCTCAGCCGCAAAGTGGTAGGCCACATAAGCTCACAGAACGGGACCGCTGAAACGTGTAGTGTGTAAAAATCATCTGCCCTCTGTTGCAGCACTCACTACCGAGTTCCAAACTGCCTCTGGAAGCAACGTCAGCACAATAACTGTTTGTTGGGAGTATCATGAAATGGGTTTTCATAGTCGAGAAGCTGCACACAAGCCTAAGATCTGCATGAGCAATGCCAAGCGTCTGCTGGAGTGGTGTAAAGCTTGCCACCATTGGACACTGGAGAAGTGGAAATGCATTCTCTGGAATGATGAATCATGCATCACCACATGGCAGTCCGATGAACGAATCTGGGTTTTGCGGATGCCAGGCGAATGCTACCTGCCCCAATGCATAGCGCCAACTGTAAAGTTTGGTGGAGGAGGAATAATGGTCTGGGGCTGTTTTTCATGGTTTAGACTAGGCCTCTTATTTCCAGTGAAGGGAAATCTTAACGCTACAGTATACAATGGCATTCTAGACAATTCTGTGCTAACAGGTCTACGCAGACAAGTTCTTGCCTGGTTTAGATCTCATCTGTTGAAAAGATATCTGTTTGTCTCTGTGGATGGTTTGTCCTCTGACAAATCGACGGTAAGTTTCACTGGTCCTCAAGGTTCTGTTCTGGGACCACTATTGTTCTCACCCTATATGCTACCTCTTGGTGATGTCATTCGGAAACACAATGTTTCCGAATGACTCATCTCTTCAGTTGGTCCTATGATTGAGTGTAGTCTGGCCCAGGGGTGCGAAGGTGAATGTCAAGGCACTGGAGTGACGAACCCCCGTTGCTGTCTCTGCCTGGCCGGCTCCCCTCTCTCCACTGTGATTCTCTGCCTCTGACCCTGTTATGGGGGCTGAGTCACCGGCTTACTCGCGCTCCCCCATGCCATCCTTAAGAAGGGTGCATCACGTCATGCCAGGCTTTTTTCCACTAGACTTGACTTGAGTGGGTTGAGTCACTGACGTGATCTTTCTGTCTGGTTTTGCACCCCTTCCGGCTCGTGCAGTGAGGGTGATCTTCGTGGGCTATACTCAACCTTGTCTCAGGGTAGTAAGTTAGTGGTCTGTTGATATCCCTTTGGTGGTGTGGGTGCTGTGATTGGGGTTATCCTGCCTGTTTGGCCCTGTCCGGGTGTTCTCCAACCCCCCCTGTCTCAGTCCCTCGTATCTATACTGCAATAGTGTATGTGCCAGGTGGCTAGGGTCTTTCCTATCTGGTGTAATTATCCTGTCTTTTCTGGCATCCTATGTGATCTCTCTCTTTCTCTCTCTTTCTCTCTCTTTCTCTCTCTTTCTCTCTTTCTTTTGCACCTGCAGTCTCAACCTCTGAATGCTCGGCTATGAAAAGCCAACTGACATTAACTACTGTGGTGCTGACCTGTTGTACCCCATATAACCACTGTGATTTTACTATTTGGTCTGCTGGTCGTATGTGAACGTTTTGAATATCTTGAAGAATGATCTGGCCTTAATGGCCATGTACCCTTACAATCTCCACCCGGCACAGCCAGAAGAGGACTGGCCACCCCTCAGAGCCTGGTTCCTCTCTACCCGGCACAGCCAGAAGAGGACTGGCCACCCCTCGGAGCCTGGTTCCTCTCCACCCGGCACAGCCAGAAGAGGACTGGCCTGGTTCCTCTCCACCCGGCACAGCCAGAAGAGGACTGGCCACCCCTCGGAGCCTGGTTCCTCTCCACCCGGCACAGCCAGAAGAGGACTGGCCACCCCTCGGAGCCTGGTTCCTCTCCACCCGGCACAGCCAGAAGAGGACTGGCCACCCCTCGGAGCCTGGTTCCTCTCCACCCGGCACAGCCAGAAGAGGACTGGCCACCCCTCGGAGCCTGGTTCCTCTCCACCCGGCACAGCCAGAAGAGGACTGGCAACCCCTCGGAGCCTGGTTCCTCTCTACCCGGCACAGCCAGAAGAGGACTGGCCACCCCTCTGAGCCTGGTTTACTGGGGCTCTCTCATGCCGTCCCTGGAGGGGGTGCGTCACCTGACTGGGTTGATTCACTGTTGTGGCCATCCTGTCTGGGTTGGCGCCCCCCCCTTGGGTTGTGCCGTGGCGGAGATCTTTGTGGGCTATACTCAGCCTTGTCTCAGGATGGTAAGTTGGTGGTTGAAGATATCCCTCTAGTGGTGTGGAGGCTGTGCTTTGGCAAAGTGGGTGGGGTTATATCCTTCCTGTTTGGCCCTTTCCAGGGGTGTCCTCGGATGGGGCCACAGTGTCTCCTGACCCCTCCTGTCTCAGCCTCCAGTATTTATGCTGCAGTAGTTTATGTGGCGGGGGGCTGGGATCAGTTTGTTATATCTGGAGTACTTCTCCTGTCCTATTCGGTGTCCTGTGTGAATCTAAGTGTGCGTTCTCTAATTTTCTCCTTCTCTCTTTCTTTCTCTCTCTCGGAGGACCTGAGCCCTAGGACCATGCCCCAGGACCACCTGACATGATGACTCCTTGCTGTCCCCAGTCCACCTGGCCATGCTGCTGTTCCAGTTTCAACTTCCACCTGACTGTGCTGCTGCTCCAGTTTCAACTGTTCTGCCTTATTATTATTCGACCATGCTGGTCATTTATGAACATTTGAACATCTTGGCCATGTTCTGTTATAATCTCCACCCGGCACAGCCAGAAGAGGACTGGCCACCCCACATAGCCTGGTTCCTCTCTAGGTTTCTTCCTAGGTTTTGGCCTTTCTAGGGAGTTTTTCCTAGCCACCGTGCTTCTACACCTGCATTGCTTGCTGTTTGGGGTTTTAGGCTGGGTTTCTGTACAGCACTTGAGATATCAGCTGATGTACGAAGGGCTATATAAATACATTTGATTTGATTTGATTTGGTTCCTCTCCACCCGGCACAGCCAGAAGAGGACTGGCCACCCCTCGGAGCCTGGTTCCTCTCCACCCGGCACAGCCAGAAGAGGACTGCCCACCCCTCGGAGCCTGGTTCCTCTCCACCCGGCACAGCCAGAAGAGGACTGGCCACCCCTCGGAGCCTGGTTCCTCTCCACCCGGCACAGCCAGAAGAGGACTGGCCACCCCTCGGAGCCTGGTTCCTCTCCACCCGGCACAGCCAGAAGAGGACTGGCAACCCCTCTGAGCCTGGTTCCTCTCTAGGTTTCTTCCTAGGTTCCTGCCTTTCTAGGGAGTTTTTCCTAGCCACCGTGCTTCTACATCTGCATTGCTTGCTGTTTGGTGTCTTCTGAGTTTTAGGCTGGGTTTCTGTATAATCACTTTGTGACATCTGCTGATGTAAAAAGAGCTTTATAAATACATTTGATTGCTTGATTGAGCGATTGATTGATTGAAATAAGGATTCTTTGGCTTGTAACCATAGCGGAACCCTTTTTAGTGCTATTGGAACCTTTTTTTGAAGATTCTATAAAGAATCATGTTCATCAGGTTCTAAATGGAACCTGTATGGTGTTATAAAGAACCCTTTCCTAAGGTTCTATAAAAAAAAAACATGAAGCAAGAGTGTGCAAAGCTGTCATTAAGGCAAAAGGTGGCTACTTTGAAGAATCTAAAATCTAAAATATATTTTGATTTGCTTAACACTTTTTTGCTTACTACATGATTCCATATGTGTTATTTCATAGTTTTGATGTCTTCACTATTATTCTACAATGTAGAAAATAGTAAAAATAAAGAAAAACCCTTGAATAACTTTTTACTGTTACTGTATATACGGTATATCTTTTTTAATTGTGATTTAACAGGGGGTGATTCAGCACCCCTATAACCGGGGAATTTAGCATTTTGGGGGGGTATAATATTTCTGCCTCTGTAACTTTCTCACTCATTTTTATTCACGATTCACTCGGGATTATTTGTAATCATGGTAGCGTCCACATTAATGTAGAAGTGTTGAGAAACATATTTTATTCTTATTTACAATTAAAACAACTCCAAAATGACACAATACATGATTTACCATTCATTTCGATTGGGCACAAAATAATCTGAAACACAACCAAAACAAACAGAAAATCCATCCAACAAGCTTGATGTAATCATTGCATGCTATGAATATGGGACCAAATACTACATTTTTGATTACTTTAATACACATTTAAGTGAATTTGTCCCAATACTTTTGGTCTCCTAAAATGGGGGGACTATGTACAAAAAGTGTCCCCATAGGGATGAAAATACCCTCAAATGAACAGGCTGCACGTTAACCTCATAGCCATTGTATCATTTCAAGTCCAAAGTGCTGGAGTACAGAGCCAAAACAACAACAAAACGTGTCCCAATGCTTTTGGATCTCACTGTACTGTATGTTGCCCTTGTGGAAGTTCATAGACTTCTTGTGCTGCCAACTTCGGATTCGTATAGACATACAGTGAACATTTCCCCCACTTTACCCTAAGGAGATAGATGTAGAGAGTTGTAATGTTGAAGACCCTCTTCTCTAACTTTACTCAGAGTAACAAAAGAGAAAGACCTGTGAGAAGCCAAGTGCCTAACAGAGCTGTCATTTCAATTCAAATGTAATATGATGGTGAACAAATCTCATGCAGTCTGTTTATCTTTGCTGCTATATGGCAGTGCTGGATGTCGTGGGTAATGTCGTGGGTAATGTTGTGGGTAATGTCTTGGGTAATTAGGTGTTGTGTGGCAGTAATGGAAATCGTCTGATAGACAGACCCAGATAGACAGTGTGTATCTATGGGGAGTGTGTTAATGACATTTATTACAATGGAAAAAGCAGTGTGATCCACTTCAATCCATCACAGCAGTGCAGAGAGTAGAACATAGCAATATAACCATATTGAGTGAGTGAGTGTGATGTGAATGTGTCAGAATGTTACGTATGTGAGGAAATTAATATGAAACACCTTGATCCTAAACCTGCACACATTGAAGGACTGAAAATCACTTTAAATGGACTTTTTCCTTTGAAAATGTGTTTTTTTTTTGTCAAATATGAAGATGAATCTAGGTCCAGTACAGGAAAGAGCAACCAACAAGCAAACACAGCCCTACAGAAACAGCCAAAGTGAAACCTTCCTTTCTGAAACCTCTTTTCTTAACTGAAGCAGTGTCTTTTGTCTCTGACCGTGTCTCAGCCTCCAAGGCATATCACCAGTAAGGAAGGCTGAGACATTTGGAAAAAACACCCACGCTGCGTTTTGCACCTCCGTACCCAATTAGCAATTAGCCAGGCCTTTTAAGTTGAGACCTTTGCTGTGGCGTCTGATCCCAGCCTGATTTATATGCCGCTTGTGCAGTTGCTGATAAGAGAAGGGCCCCAGAATACATATTAGAGTTTTACATTTAATTTTATGATGATTTGCATGTCAGGAGAGCCTTGGGGGCTCCGGGGATAACGTAACCGCTCTTCAAAAGGATATCTGTGTGCCGCGTGGCAGCAAAGTGTGTAGGATTGCGCTTTTTTGTGTGCAGGTAGGTAATTTACTCCCTGACTAATCTGCAGAGATAGGGAGAAGTTGTAGTAGAAAAATCACTTACACAAAGAACAAAGCTCTCTCACTCTCTGAGGCACCTTGTCAAAACCTACAAAATGAACTCCATGCATTAGATAGAGATGCTCCCTCAGCATATGGCTGGCATGAAAGAGGGATGTTTGTGTTGACATGTTTGTGTGTGAAAGAGTGTGTGAGTATATAAAGTGTGTGTGTGTGTGTGTGTGTGTTTGCATGTTCTTATATAAACAGAAAGTGCTCACATTACACCTGCCCTTCACACTCACTATTGACTACTACCAGTCTTCCCAGCAGTAGTCTCTAATGTGATCACAGTCAGGGACAAACGCTCTGTTTAACTGTCTGTCTCGCGGGAGAGACCTGCAACACCATGTAAACATGCCCACTATATCAAACACACTAAACCCACACACACTAATTCAGAAACTCTATTTGCATACATACAAAGCCTATCAGAGCAATGCTTGTCACAAGAAAGAATGTAGGAAAACCTTGAAGACTAGATTACACAGCCAGTTGTACACCATCCCTTACATACACAATATAAATAACATTATAACAACAAATACCTACACAACTGCACAATCATTCGCAGTGTAAAGACTTTACAATAGTGTAATAACCACACATGAAGTAGGCCTACACCATAACACCTTTGATGAGATCCCCTGGTACTTTGGTATACTTTTTTAGCCAGTAGTTCTGGAAGCGCTCACAAGCCAAAAGTGATCCCCGGAAATTGCTTATTTAAAGTCACAGGTGCAGATATGTTCACCACGTCATTGATCTCTCTCTCTCGCTCTGCTGTGTGTGCATCAGGAGGTTTAAAAAATACTTAGTCGCCAAAGTTCCGGAGCATGTCTTTAATGTCTTACCTACTCTATCAAACTCATATATACTTTCTGATCATATATTTGGTATTTTATCCTCCTAAAACATCTCATTATCCTGAAAAGGTATGAACAGCAGGAGAACAGACATGCTTTGGAATGTACATCTATAAGCATATTTCTCTCCCTGCCAGCCAGTGTAAATAGCAAGCTGTCACATCAGCTTTAATGAGTTCTAGGATCCATTATTAATGACATGCCAAACAACTGGATGGCTCAGGGCTTACTGCACATCCTATACACTGTGTCTGCTCTACACACACTCACGCATGCAAGCTGCACACACACACACACACACACACACACACACACACACACACACACACACACACACACACACACACACACACACACACACACACACACACACACAGTGTCCCAGAGTGTGGGGAAATATGAAACATGTAAGTATGATGAGATTCTTACTGTGAACAATAGAACTGCAGTATAACAACAGAATATTGTCATTAATTTATTTCCATATTTAACTTTGTAATTGAATAAGGTGCATCACCATGAGAGGGCATTCCCGCATGGTGAACACCTGGGAGCTGTCCATTCAGCACTGCCCTGGTCAGCTACTCCTGACAAGCCATCAACACACTCTACATGTGCAGGACCATGGACAGCGACAACTTCCAAAACTAACAGAGATCAGTATTTCCTCACCACAAGTGATGATTCATTTTAGCAGCAAACTTTAGGCTTGTCCACTATCCTACCCCATTGGCAAAACAGTGCTGCTCCCCTCGCCCATATAAGTTGCACCAACCACCTCCACAATCTTTACGAGGAAATTAAAAATGAACCAAATTTCAGACAGTTCTTACCTGAAACATCCGACATCAATCATCGGCTTTTCTCTCTGAAAAACGGCGGTATGCTGCTTCCCCGGCACGCTACAGAGAAATGCATTAGCCTGGCGAGGGACGGAAGACAGAACAGTCGCTCCAAGGCTCCACTAGCCCCTCAGGCTAAGATCAGGAGACAATTACCGTATTCCTGCATCATATCAAATGAACATTATTCTGGATTCCGTTTATACCTTTTCTAATGATCAACTCTATACAATAATTATTATTATATTATACAGCTGGTTTGTTTGGAAAGCCTCCTCGCAATAGAGTTGTGGCTCTCGCACTCCCGCCTTTAGCTCGCCTGCGCTACTCCACTCGGCGGGAGAGGCTGATGTTATTCGTGATGATTAGTTTTGAGACCTTCCGCGGGCACTTTTCTTCTAATGGATGGAGAGACACTGCTGTGTGCCAGGCAGGGAAACAGCAGATGATGGTGGTTATATAAACTGTAGCTTGTGTCAACTGCCACTATCTATCGAAATCAAATATGTATCCTATTATACATTAGAGAAAGTACACCTCTTGGACACTGTCTGGACTAATGGACCAATCAACAGTGTGAATCTCAATCAAGAGGAAGAGATAGGAGTCAGACTGTGTTGACTATTCAGAAAGAAATGTGAAGTGTGTCTACATGTCTAATTTCATTATTGTGTATGTTTTTTTATTTCCATAAAAACTATTTATCTCTCTTTCTATCTTGCTCTCTCTCAGTCAGGTAAATGTTTCAGTTTTAATGCAGCCCAATAAGTCATGCAGCTCATATATCCACAGTAGGTGCTGATCAAAGGGCTTAGAACACAATAGTGACACCATGCCCGTAAGCCACCATTAATTACTTTCTCGTCCTGAAATTGGGAGTCTACTTGGGCTCAGAGAGATGTAAAGGAAGGGCAAACAACAGACACAGGAAAGTGGAGGGAGAGGAAGGGTGAACAACAGACACAGGAAAGTGGAGGGAGAGAGAATGGAGAGGAAGGGTGAACAACTGACACAGGAAGGGTGAATAACTGACACAGGAAGGTGGAGGGAGAGAGAATGGAGCGGAAGGGTGAACAACAGACATGGGAAAGTGGAAAGAGAGAGAATGGAGAGGAAGGGTGAACAACAGACACAGGAAAGTGGAAGGAGAGAGAATGGAGCGGAAGGGTGAACAACAGACACGGGAAAGTGGAAGGAGAGGAAGGGTGAACAACAGACACAGGAAAGTCGAGGGAGAGGAAGGGTGAACAACAGACACAGGAAAGTGGAGGGAGAGAGAATGGAGCGGAAGGGTGAACAACAGACACGGGAAAGTGGAAGGAGAGAGAATGGAGAGGAAGGGTGAACAACAGACACAGGAAAGTGGAAGGAGAGAGAATGGAGAGGAATGGTGAACAACAGACACAGGAAAGTGGAAGGAGAAAGAATGAAGAGGAAGGGTGAACAACAGACACAGGAAAGTGGAAGGAGAGAGAATGGAGATGAAGGGTGAACAACTGACACAGGAAAGTGGAGGGAAATATAATGTAGAGGAATGGTGGACAACAGACACAGGAAAGTGGAGGGAAATATAATGTAGAGGAATGGTGAACAACAGACACAGGAAAGTGGAAGGAGAGAGAATGGAGAGGAAGGGTGAACAACAGACACAGGAAAGTAGAAGGAGAGAGAATGGAGAGGAAGGGTGAACAACAGACACAGGAAAGTGGAAGGAGAGAGAATGGAGAGGAATGGTGAACAACAGACACAGGAAAGTGGAAGGAGAGAGAATGGAGAGGAAGGGTGAACAACAGACACAGGAAAGTGGAAGGAGAGAGAATGGAGATGAAGGGTGAACAACTGACACAGGAAAGTGGAGGGAATTATAATGGAGAGGAAGGGTGGACAACAGACACAGGAAAGTGGAAGGAGAGAGAATGGAGAGGAAGGGTGGACAACAGACACAGGAAAGTGGAAGGAGAGAGAATGGAGATGAAGGGTGAACAACTGACACAGGAAAGTGGAGGGAAATATAATGGAGATGAAGGGTGGACAACAGACACAGGAAAGTGGAAGGAGAGAGAATGGAGAGGAAGGGTGAACAACAGACCCAGGAAAGTGGAAGGAGAAAGAATGAAGAGGAAGGGTGAACAACAGACACAGGAAAGTGGAAGGAGAGAGAATGGAGATGAAGGGTGAACAACAGACACAGGAAAGTGGAGGGAAATATAATGGAGAGGAAGGGTGGACAACAGACACAGGACAGTGGAAGGAGAGAGAATGGAGAGGAAGGGTGAACAACAGACACAGGAGAGTAGAAGGAGAGAGAATGGAGAGGAAGGGTGGACAACAGACACATGGAAGTGGAAGGAGAGAGAATGGTGAACAACAGACACAGGAAAGTGGAAGGAGAGAGAATGGAGAGGAAGGGTGAACAACAGACACAGGAAAGTGGAAGGAGAGAGAATGGAGAGGAAGGGTGAACAACAGACACAGGAAAGTGGAAGGAGAAAGAATGAAGAGGAAGGGTGAACAACTGACACAGGAAAGTGGAGGGAAATATAATGGAGAGGAAGGGTGGACAACAGACACAGGACAGTGGAAGGAGAGAGAATGGAGAAGAAGGGTGAACAACAGACACAGGAAAGTAGAAGGAGAGAGAATGGAGAGGAAGGGTGAACAACAGACACAGGAAAGTGGAAGGAGAGAGAATAGAGAGGAATGGTGAACAACAGACACGGGAAAGTGGAAGGAGAGAATGGAGATGAAGGGTGAACAACAGACACAGGAAAGTGGAGGGAGAGAGAATGGAGAGGAAGGGTGGACAACAGACACAGGAAAGTGGAAGGAGAGAGAGAATGGAGAGGAATGGTGAACAACAGACACAGGAAAGTGGAAGGAGCGAGAATGGAGATGAAGGGTGGACAACAGACACAGGAAAGTGGAAGGAGAGAGAATGGAGAGGAAGGGTGAACAACAGACCCAGGAAAGTGGAAGGAGAGAGAATGGAGATGAAGGGTGAACAACAGACACAGGAAAGTGGAGGGAAATATAATGGAGAGGAAGGGTGGACAACAGACACAGGACAGTGGAAGGAGAGAGAATGGAGAGGAAGGGTGAACAACAGACACAGGAAAGTAGAAGGAGAGAGAATGGAGAGGAAGGGTGGACAACAGACACAGGGAAGTGGAAGGAGAGAGAATGGAGATGAAGGGTGGACAACAGACACAGGGAAGTGGAAGGAGAGAGAATGGTGAACAACAGACACAGGAAAGTGGAAGGAGATAGAATGGAGAGGAAGGGTGAACAACAGACACAGGAAAGTGGAAGGAGAAAGAATGAAGAGGAAGGGTGAACAACAGACACAGGAAAGTGGAAGGAGAGAGAATGGAGATGAAGGGTGAACAACTGACACAGGAAAGTGGAGGGAAATATAATGGAGAGGAAGGGTGGACAACAGACACAGGAAAGTGGAAGGAGAGAGAATGGAGAGGAAGGGTGAACAACAGACACAGGAAAGTAGAAGAGAGAGAGAATGGAGAGGAATGGTGAACAACAGACACAGGAAAGTGGAAGGAGAGAGAATGGAGATGAAGGGTGGACAACAGACATAGGAAAGTGGAAGGAGAGAGAATGGAGATGAAGGGTGAACAACAGACACAGGAAAGTGGAGGGAAATATAATGGAGAGGAAGGGTGGACAACAGACACAGGACAGTGGAAGGAGAGAGAATGGAGAGGAAGGGTGAACAACAGACACAGGAAAGTAGAAGGAGAGAGAATGGAGATGAAGGGTGGACAACAGACACAGGAAAGTGGAAGGAGAGAGAATGGAGATGAAGGGTGAACAACAGACACAGGAAAGTGGAGGGAAATATAATGGAGAGGAAGGGTGGACAACAGACACAGGACAGTGGAAGGAGAGAGAATGGAGAGGAAGGGTGAACAACAGACACAGGAAAGTGGAAGGAGAGAGAATGGAAAGGAATGGTGAACAACAGACACAGGAAAGTGGAAGGAGAGAGAATGGAGATGAAGGGTGGACAACAGACACAGGAAAGTGGAAGGAGAGAGAATGGAGATGAAGGGTGAACAACAGACACAGGAAAGTGGAGGGAAATATAATGGAGAGGAAGGGTGGACAACAGACACAGGACAGTGGAAGGAGAGAGAATGGAGAGGAAGGGTGAACAACAGACACAGGAAAGTAGAAGGAGAGAGAATGGAGAGGAAGGGTGAACAACATACACAGGGAAGTGGAAGAAGAGAGAATGGAGATGAAGGGTGGACAACAGACACAGGGAAGTGGAAGGAGAGAGAATGGTGAACAACAGACAGAGGAAAGTGGAAGGGAGAGAATAGAGAGGAAGGGTGAACAACAGACACAGGAAAGTGGAAGGAGAGAGAATGGAGAGGAAGGGTGAACAACAGACACAGGAAAGTGGAAGGAGAAAGAATGAAGAGGAAGGGTGAACAACAGACACAGGAAAGTGGAGGGAAATATAATGGAGAGGAAGGGTGGACAACAGACACAGGAAAGTGGAAGGAGAGAGAATGGAGAGGAAGGGTGGACAACAGACACAGGAAAGTGGAAGGAGAGAGAATGGAGAGGAAGGGTGAACAACAGACACAGGAAAGTGGAGGGAAATATAATGGAGAGGAAGGGTGGACAACAGACACAGGACAGTGGAAGGAGAGAGAATGGAGAGGAAGGGTGAACAACAGACACAGGAAAGTAGAAGGAGAGAGAATGGAGATGAAGGGTGGACAACAGACACAGGGAAGTGGAAGGAGAGAGAATGGTGAACAACAGACACAGGAAAGTGGAAGGAGAGAGAATAGAGAGGAATGGTGAACAACAGACACGGGAAAGTGGAAGGAGAGAATGGAGATGAAGGGTGAACAACAGACACAGGAAAGTGGAGGGAGAGAGAATGGAGAGGAAGGGTGAACAACAGACACAGGAAAGTGGAAGGAGAGAGAATAGAGAGGAATGGTGAACAACAGACACGGGAAAGTGGAAGGAGAGAATGGAGATGAAGGGTGAACAACAGACACAGGAAAGTGGAAGGAGAGAGAATGGAGATGAAGGGTGGACAACAGACACAGGGAAGTGGAAGGAGAGAGAATGGTGAACAACAGACACAGGAAAGTGGAAGGAGATAGAATGGAGAGGAAGGGTGAACAACAGACACAGGAAAGTGGAAGGAGAGAGAATGGAGATGAAGGGTGAACAACTGACACAGGAAAGTGGAGGGAAATATAATGGAGAGGAAGGGTGGACAACAGACACAGGACAGTGGAAGGAGAGAGAATGGAGAGGAAGGGTGAACAACAGACACAGGAAAGTAGAAGGAGAGAGAATGGAGAGGAAGGGTGAACAACAGACACAGGGAAGTGGAAGAAGAGAGAATGGAGATGAAGGGTGGACAACAGACACAGGGAAGTGGAAGGAGAGAGAATGGTGAACAACAGACAGAGGAAAGTGGAAGGAGAGAGAATAGAGAGGAAGGGTGAACAACAGACACAGGAAAGTGGAAGGAGAGAGAATGGAGAGGAAGGGTGAACAACAGACACAGGAAAGTGGAAGGAGAAAGAATGAAGAGGAAGGGTGAACAACAGACACAGGAAAGTGGAGGGAAATATAATGGAGAGGAAGGGTGGACAACAGACACAGGAAAGTGGAAGGAGAGAGAATGGAGAGGAAGGGTGGACAACAGACACAGGAAAGTGGAAGGAGAGAGAATGGAGAGGAAGGGTGAACAACAGACACAGGAAAGCGGAGGGAAATATAATGGAGAGGAAGGGTGGACAACAGACACAGGACAGTGGAAGGAGAGAGAATGGAGAAGAAGGGTGAACAACAGACACAGGAAAGTAGAAGGAGAGAGAATGGAGAGGAAGGGTGAACAACAGACACAGGAAAGTGGAAGGAGAGAGAATAGAGAGGAATGGTGAACAACAGACACGGGAAAGTGGAAGGAGAGAATGGAGATGAAGGGTGAACAACAGACACAGGAAAGTGGAGGGAGAGAGAATGGAGAGGAAGGGTGGACAACAGACACAGGAAAGTGGAAGGAGAGAGAATGGAGAGGAATGGTGAACAACAGACACAGGAAAGTGGAAGGAGCGAGAATGGAGATGAAGGGTGGACAACAGACACAGGAAAGTGGAAGGAGAGAGAATGGAGAGGAAGGGTGAACAACAGACCCAGGAAAGTGGAAGGAGAGAGAATGGAGATGAAGGGTGAACAACAGACACAGGAAAGTGGAGGGAAATATAATGGAGAGGAAGGGTGGACAACAGACACAGGACAGTGGAAGGAGAGAGAATGGAGAGGAAGGGTGAACAACAGACACAGGAAAGTAGAAGGAGAGAGAATGGAGAGGAAGGGTGGACAACAGACACAGGGAAGTGGAAGGAGAGAGAATGGAGATGAAGGGTGGACAACAGACACAGGGAAGTGGAAGGAGAGAGAATGGTGAACAACAGACACAGGAAAGTGGAAGGAGATAGAATGGAGAGGAAGGGTGAACAACAGACACAGGAAAGTGGAAGGAGAAAGAATGAAGAGGAAGGGTGAACAACAGACACAGGAAAGTGGAAGGAGAGAGAATGGAGATGAAGGGTGAACAACTGACACAGGAAAGTGGAGGGAAATATAATGGAGAGGAAGGGTGGACAACAGACACAGGAAAGTGGAAGGAGAGAGAATGGAGAGGAAGGGTGAACAACAGACACAGGAAAGTAGAAGGAGAGAGAATGGAGAGGAATGGTGAACAACAGACACAGGAAAGTGGAAGGAGAGAGAATGGAGATGAAGGGTGGACAACAGACATAGGAAAGTGGAAGGAGAGAGAATGGAGATGAAGGGTGAACAACAGACACAGGAAAGTGGAGGGAAATATAATGGAGAGGAAGGGTGGACAACAGACACAGGACAGTGGAAGGAGAGAGAATGGAGAGGAAGGGTGAACAACAGACACAGGAAAGTAGAAGGAGAGAGAATGGAGATGAAGGGTGGACAACAGACACAGGAAAGTGGAAGGAGAGAGAATGGAGATGAAGGGTGAACAACAGACACAGGAAAGTGGAGGGAAATATAATGGAGAGGAAGGGTGGACAACAGACACAGGACAGTGGAAGGAGAGAGAATGGAGAGGAAGGGTGAACAACAGACACAGGAAAGTGGAAGGAGAGAGAATGGAAAGGAATGGTGAACAACAGACACAGGAAAGTGGAAGGAGAGAGAATGGAGATGAAGGGTGGACAACAGACACAGGAAAGTGGAAGGAGAGAGAATGGAGATGAAGGGTGAACAACAGACACAGGAAAGTGGAGGGAAATATAATGGAGAGGAAGGGTGGACAACAGACACAGGACAGTGGAAGGAGAGAGAATGGAGAGGAAGGGTGAACAACAGACACAGGAAAGTAGAAGGAGAGAGAATGGAGAGGAAGGGTGAACAACAGACACAGGGAAGTGGAAGAAGAGAGAATGGAGATGAAGGGTGGACAACAGACACAGGGAAGTGGAAGGAGAGAGAATGGTGAACAACAGACAGAGGAAAGTGGAAGGAGAGAGAATGGAGAGGAAGGGTGAACAACAGACACAGGAAAGTGGAAGGAGAGAGAATGGAGAGGAAGGGTGAACAACAGACACAGGAAAGTGGAAGGAGAAAGAATGAAGAGGAAGGGTGAACAACAGACACAGGAAAGTGGAGGGAAATATAATGGAGAGGAAGGGTGGACAACAGACACAGGAAAGTGGAAGGAGAGAGAATGGAGAGGAAGGGTGGACAACAGACACAGGAAAGTGGAAGGAGAGAGAATGGAGAGGAAGGGTGAACAACAGACACAGGAAAGCGGAGGGAAATATAATGGAGAGGAAGGGTGGACAACAGACACAGGACAGTGGAAGGAGAGAGAATGGAGAGGAAGGGTGAACAACAGACACAGGAAAGTAGAAGGAGAGAGAATGGAGATGAAGGGTGGACAACAGACACAGGAAGTGGAAGGAGAGAGAATGGTGAACAACAGACACAGGAAAGTGGAAGGAGAGAGAATAGAGAGGAATGGTGAACAACAGACACGGGAAAGTGGAAGGAGAGAATGGAGATGAAGGGTGAACAACAGACACAGGAAAGTGGAGGAGAGAGAATGGAGAGGAAGGGTGAACAACAGACACAGGAAAGTGGAAGGAGAGAGAATGGAGAGGAATGGTGAACAACAGACACAGGAAAGTGGAAGGAGAGAGAATGGAGATGAAGGGTGAACAACAGACACAGGAAAGTGGAAGGAGAGAGAATGGAGATGAAGGGTGGACAACAGACACAGGGAAGTGGAAGGAGAGAGAATGGTGAACAACAGACACAGGAAAGTGGAAGGAGATAGAATGGAGAGGAAGGGTGAACAACAGACACAGGAAAGTGGAAGGAGAGAGAATGGAGATGAAGGGTGAACAACTGACACAGGAAAGTGGAGGAAATATAATGGAGAGGAAGGGTGGACAACAGACACAGGACAGTGGAAGGAGAGAGAATGGAGAGGAAGGGTGAACAACAGACACAGGAAAGTAGAAGGAGAGAGAATGGAGAGGAAGGGTGAACAACATACACAGGGAAGTGGAAGAAGAGAGAATGGAGATGAAGGGTGGACAACAGACACAGGGAAGTGGAAGGAGAGAGAATGGTGAACAACAGACAGAGGAAAGTGGAAGGAGAGAGAATAGAGAGGAAGGGTGAACAACAGACACAGGAAAGTGGAAGGAGAGAGAATGGAGAGGAAGGGTGAACAACAGACACAGGAAAGTGGAAGGAGAAAGAATGAAGAGGAAGGGTGAACAACAGACACAGGAAAGTGGAGGGAAATATAATGGAGAGGAAGGGTGGACAACAGACACAGGAAAGTGGAAGGAGAGAGAATGGAGAGGAAGGGTGGACAACAGACACAGGAAAGTGGAAGGAGAGAGAATGGAGAGGAAGGGTGAACAACAGACACAGGAAAGCGGAGGGAAATATAATGGAGAGGAAGGGTGGACAACAGACACAGGACAGTGGAAGGAGAGAGAATGGAGAGGAAGGGTGAACAACAGACACAGGAAAGTAGAAGGAGAGAGAATGGAGATGAAGGGTGGACAACAGACACAGGGAAGTGGAAGGAGAGAGAATGGTGAACAACAGACACAGGAAAGTGGAAGGAGAGAGAATAGAGAGGAATGGTGAACAACAGACACGGGAAAGTGGAAGGAGAGAATGGAGATGAAGGGTGAACAACAGACACAGGAAAGTGGAGGGAGAGAGAATGGAGAGGAAGGGTGAACAACAGACACAGGAAAGTGGAAGGAGAGAGAATAGAGAGGAATGGTGAACAACAGACACGGGAAAGTGGAAGGAGAGAATGGAGATGAAGGGTGAACAACAGACACAGGAAAGTGGAAGGAGAGAGAATGGAGATGAAGGGTGGACAACAGACACAGGGAAGTGGAAGGAGAGAGAATGGTGAACAACAGACACAGGAAAGTGGAAGGAGATAGAATGGAGAGGAAGGGTGAACAACAGACACAGGAAAGTGGAAGGAGAGAGAATGGAGATGAAGGGTGAACAACTGACACAGGAAAGTGGAGGGAAATATAATGGAGAGGAAGGGTGGACAACAGACACAGGAAAGTGGAAGGAGAGAGAATGGAGAGGAAGGGTGAACAACAGACACAGGAAAGTAGAAGGAGAGAGAATGGAGAGGAATGGTGAACAACAGACACAGGAAAGTGGAAGGAGAGAGAATGGAGATGAAGGGTGGACAACAGACATAGGAAAGTGGAAGGAGAGAGAATGGAGATGAAGGGTGAACAACAGACACAGGAAAGTGGAGGGAAATATAATGGAGAGGAAGGGTGGACAACAGACACAGGACAGTGGAAGGAGAGAGAATGGAGAGGAAGGGTGAACAACAGACACAGGAAAGTAGAAGGAGAGAGAATGGAGATGAAGGGTGGACAACAGACACAGGAAAGTGGAAGGAGAGAGAATGGAGATGAAGGGTGAACAACAGACACAGGAAAGTGGAGGGACATATAATGGAGAGGAAGGGTGGACAACAGACACAGGACAGTGGAAGGAGAGAGAATGGAGAGGAAGGGTGAACAACAGACACAGGAAAGTGGAAGGAGAGAGAATGGAAAGGAATGGTGAACAACAGACACAGGAATGTGGAAGGAGAGAGAATGGAGATGAAGGGTGGACAACAGACACAGGAAAGTGGAAGGAGAGAGAATGGAGATGAAGGGTGAACAACAGACACAGGAAAGTGGAGGGAAATATAATGGAGAGGAAGGGTGGACAACAGACACAGGACAGTGGAAGGAGAGAGAATGGAGAGGAAGGGTGAACAACAGACACAGGAAAGTAGAAGGAGAGAGAATGGAGAGGAAGGGTGAACAACAGACACAGGGAAGTGGAAGGAGAGAGAATGGAGATGAAGGGTGGACAACAGACACAGGGAAGTGGAAGGAGAGAGAATGGTGAACAACAGACAGAGGAAAGTGGAAGGAGAGAGAATAGAGAGGAAGGGTGAACAACAGACACAGGAAAGTGGAAGGAGAGAGAATGGAGAGGAAGGGTGAACAACAGACACAGGAAAGTGGAAGGAGAAAGAATGAAGAGGAAGGGTGAACAACAGACACAGGAAAGTGGAGGGAAATATAATGGAGAGGAAGGGTGGACAACAGACACAGGAAAGTGGAAGGAGAGAGAATGGAGAGGAAGGGTGGACAACAGACACAGGAAAGTGGAAGGAGAGAGAATGGAGAGGAAGGGTGAACAACAGACACAGGAAAGCGGAGGGAAATATAATGGAGAGGAAGGGTGGACAACAGACACAGGACAGTGGAAGGAGAGAGAATGGAGAGGAAGGGTGAACAACAGACACAGGAAAGTAGAAGGAGAGAGAATGGAGATGAAGGGTGGACAACAGACACAGGGAAGTGGAAGAGAGAGAATGGTGAACAACAGACACAGGAAAGTGGAAGGAGAGAGAATAGAGAGGAATGGTGAACAACAGACACAGGAAAGTGGAAGGAGAGAATGGAGATGAAGGGTGAACAACAGACACAGGAAAGTGGAGGGAGAGAGAATGGAGAGGAAGGGTGGACAACAGACACAGGAAAGTGGAAGGAGAGAGAATGGAGAGGAAGGGTGAACAACAGACACAGGAAAGTGGAAGGAGCGAGAATGGAGATGAAGGGTGGACAACAGACACAGGAAAGTGGAAGGAGAGAGAATGGAGAGGAAGGGTGAACAACAGACCCAGGAAAGTGGAAGGAGAGAGAATGGAGATGAAGGGTGAACAACAGACACAGGAAAGTGGAGGGAAATATAATGGAGAGGAAGGGTGGACAACAGACACAGGACAGTGGAAGGAGAGAGAATGGAGAGGAAGGGTGAACAACAGACACAGGAAAGTAGAAGGAGAGAGAATGGAGAGGAAGGGTGGACAACAGACACAGGGAAGTGGAAGGAGAGAGAATGGAGATGAAGGGTGGACAACAGACACAGGAAGTGGAAGGAATGGAGAGAATGGTGAACAACAGACACAGGAAAGTGGAAGGAGATAGAATGGAGAGGAAGGGTGAAAACAGACACAGGAAAGTGGAAGGAGAAAGAATGAAGAGGAAGGGTGAACAACAGACACAGGAAAGTGGAAGGAGAGAGAATGGAGATGAAGGGTGAACAACTGACACAGGAAAGTGGAGGGAAATATAATGGAGAGGAAGGGTGGACAACAGACACAGGAAAGTGGAAGGAGAGAGAATGGAGAGGAAGGGTGAACAACAGACACAGGAAAGTAGAAGGAGAGAGAATGGAGAGGAATGGTGAACAACAGACACAGGAAAGTGGAAGGAGAGAGAATGGAGATGAAGGGTGGACAACAGACATAGGAAAGTGGAAGGAGAGAGAATGGAGATGAAGGGTGAACAACAGACACAGGAAAGTGGAGGGAAATATAATGGAGAGGAAGGGTGGACAACAGACACAGGACAGTGGAAGGAGAGAGAATGGAGAGGAAGGGTGAACAACAGACACAGGAAAGTAGAAGGAGAGAGAATGGAGAGGAAGGGTGAACAACAGACACAGGAAAGTAGAAGGAGAGAGAATGGAGAGGAAGGGTGAACAACAGACACAGGAAAGTGGAAGGAGAGAGAATGGAGATGAAGGGTGGACAACAGACACAGGAAAGTGGAAGGAGAGAGAATGGAGAGGAAGGGTGAACAACAGACCCAGGAAAGTGGAAGGAGAGAGAATGGAGATGAAGGGTGAACAACAGACACAGGAAAGTGGAGGGAAATATAATGGAGAGGAAGGGTGGACAACAGACACAGGACAGTGGAAGGAGAGAGAATGGAGAGGAAGGGTGAACAACAGACACAGGAAAGTAGAAGGAGAGAGAATGGAGAGGAAGGGTGGACAACAGACACAGGAAGTGGAAGGAGAGAGAATGGAGATGAAGGGTGGACAACAGACACAGGGAAGTGGAAGGAGAGAGAATGGTGAACAACAGACACAGGAAAGTGGAAGGAGATAGAATGGAGAGGAAGGGTGAAAAACAGACACAGGAAAGTGGAAGGAGAAAGAATGAAGAGGAAGGGTGAACAACAGACACAGGAAAGTGGAAGGAGAGAGAATGGAGATGAAGGGTGAACAACAGACACAGGAAAGTGGAGGGAAATATAATGGAGAGGAAGGGTGGACAACAGACACAGGAAAGTGGAAGGAGAGAGAATGGAGAGGAAGGGTGAACAACAGACACAGGAAAGTAGAAGGAGAGAGAATGGAGAGGAATGGTGAACAACAGACACAGGAAAGTGGAAGGAGAGAGAATGGAGATGAAGGGTGGACAACAGACATAGGAAAGTGGAAGGAGAGAGAATGGAGATGAAGGGTGAACAACAGACACAGGAAAGTGGAGGGAAATATAATGGAGAGGAAGGGTGGACAACAGACACAGGACAGTGGAAGGAGAGAGAATGGAGAGGAAGGGTGAACAACAGACACAGGAAAGTAGAAGGAGAGAGAATGGAGAGGAAGGGTGAACAACAGACACAGGAAAGTAGAAGGAGAGAGAATGGAGAGGAAGGGTGAACAACAGACACAGGAAAGTGGAAGGAGAGAGAATGGAGAGGAAGGGTGAACAACAGACACAGGAAAGTGGAAGGAGAGAGAATGGAGAGGAAGGGTGAACAACAGACACAGGAAAGTGGAAGGAGAGAGAATGGAGATGAAGGGTGAACAACTGACACAGGAAAGTGGAGGGAATTATAATGGAGAGGAAGGGTGGACAACAGACACAGGACAGTGGAAGGAGAGAGAATGGAGAGGAAGGGTGAACAACAGACACAGGAAAGTAGAAGGAGAGAGAATGGAGAGGAAGGGTGAACAACAGACACAGGGAAGTGGAAAGAGAGAGAATGGAGATGAAGGGTGGACAACAGACACAGGGAAGTGGAAGGAGAGAGAATGGTGAACAACAGACAGAGGAAAGTGGAAGGAGAGAATAGAGAGGAAGGGTGAACAACAGACACAGGAAAGTGGAAGGAGAGAGAATGGAGAGGAAGGGTGAACAACAGACACAGGAAAGTGGAAGGAGAAAGAATGAAGAGGAAGGGTGAACAACAGACACAGGAAAGTGGAGGGAAATATAATGGAGAGGAAGGGTGGACAACAGACACAGGAAAGTGGAAGGAGAGAGAATGGAGAGGAAGGGGTGGACAACAGACACAGGAAAGTGGAAGGAGAGAGAATGGAGAGGAAGGGTGAACAACAGACACAGGAAAGTGGAGGAAATATAATGGAGAGGAAGGGTGGACAACAGACACAGGACAGTGGAAGGAGAGAGAATGGAGAGGAAGGGTGAACAACAGACACAGGAAAGTAGAAGGAGAGAGAATGGAGATGAAGGGTGGACAACAGACACAGGGAAGTGGAAGGAGAGAGAATGGTGAACAACAGACACAGGAAAGTGGAAGGAGAGAGAATAGAGAGGAATGGTGAACAACAGACACGGGAAAGTGGAAGGAGAGAATGGAGATGAAGGGTGAACAACAGACACAGGAAAGTGGAGGGAGAGAGAATGGAGAGGAAGGGTGAACAACAGACACAGGAAAGTGGAAGGAGAGAGAATGGAGAGGAAGGGTGAACAACAGACACAGGAAAGTGGAAAGGAGAGAATGGAGATGAAGGGTGAACAACAGACACAGGAAAGTGGAAGGAAGAGAATGGAGATGAAGGGTGGACAACAGACACAGGGAAGTGGAAGGAGAGAGAAGGGTGAACAACAGACACAGGAAAGTGGAAGGAGAGAGAATGGAGAGGAAGGGTGAACAACAGACACAGGAAAGTGGAAGGAGAGAGAATGGAGATGAAGGGTGAACAACTGACACAGGAAAGTGGAGGGAAATATAATGGAGAGGAAGGGTGGACAACAGACACAGGAAAGTGGAAGGAGAGAGAATGGAGAGGAAGGGTGAACAACAGACACAGGAAAGTAGAAGGAGAGAGAATGGAGAGGAATGGTGAACAACAGACACAGGAAAGTGGAAGGAGAGAGAATGGAGATGAAGGGTGGACAACAGACATAGGAAAGTGGAAGGAGAGAGAATGGAGATGAAGGGTGAACAACAGACACAGGAAAGTGGAAATATAATGGAGAGGAAGGGTGGACAACAGACACAGGACAGTGGAAGGAGAGAGAATGGAGAGGAAGGGTGAACAACAGACACAGGAAAGTAGAAGGAGAGAGAATGGAGATGAAGGGTGGACAACAGACACAGGAAAGTGGAAGGAGAGAGAATGGAGATGAAGGGTGAACAACAGACACAGGAAAGTGGAGGGAAATATAATGGAGAGGAAGGGTGGACAACAGACACAGGACAGTGGAAGGAGAGAGAATGGAGAGGAAGGGTGAACAACAGACACAGGAAAGTGGAAGGAGAGAGAATGGAAAGGAATGGTGAACAACAGACACAGGAAAGTGGAAGGAGAGAGAATGGAGATGAAGGGTGGACAACAGACACAGGAAAGTGGAAGGAGAGAATGGAGATGAAGGGTGAACAACAGACACAGGAAAGTGGAGGGAAATATAATGGAGAGGAAGGGTGGACAACAGACACAGGACAGTGGAAGGAGAGAGAATGGAGAGGAAGGGTGAACAACAGACACAGGAAAGTAGAAGGAGAGAGAATGGAGAGGAAGGGTGAACAACAGACACAGGGAAGTGGAAGAAGAGAGAATGGAGATGAAGGGTGGACAACAGACACAGGGAAGTGGAAGGAGAGAGAATGGTGAACAACAGACAGAGGAAAGTGGAAGGAGAGAGAATAGAGAGGAAGGGTGAACAACAGACACAGGAAAGTGGAAGGAGAGAGAATGGAGAGGAAGGGTGAACAACAGACACAGGAAAGTGGAAGGAGAAAGAATGAAGAGGAAGGGTGAACAACAGACACAGGAAAGTGGAGGAAATATAATGGAGAGGAAGGGTGGACAACAGACACAGGAAAGTGGAAGGAGAGAGAATGGAGAGGAAGGGTGGACAACAGACACAGGAAAGTGGAAGGAGAGAGAATGGAGAGGAAGGGTGAACAACAGACACAGGAAAGTGGAGGGAAATATAATGGAGAGGAAGGGTGGACAACAGACACAGGACAGTGGAAGGAGAGAGAATGGAGAGGAAGGGTGAACAACAGACACAGGAAAGTAGAAGGAGAGAGAATGGAGATGAAGGGTGGACAACAGACACAGGAAGTGGAAGGAGAGAGAATGGTGAACAACAGACACAGGAAAGTGGAAGGAGAGAGAATAGAGAGGAATGGTGAACAACAGACACAGGAAAGTGGAAGGAGAGAATGGAGAGGAAGGGTGAACAACAGACCCAGGAAAGTGGAAGGAGAGAGAATGGAGACACAAAGTGGAAGGAGAGAGAATGGAGAGGAAGGGTGAACAACAGACCCAGGAAAGTGGAAGGAGAGAGAATGGAGATGAAGGGTGAACAACAGACACAGGAAAGTGGAGGGAAATATAATGGAGAGGAAGGGTGGACAACAGACACAGGACAGTGGAAGGAGAGAGAATGGAGAGGAAGGGTGAACAACAGACACAGGAAAGTAGAAGGAGAGAGAATGGAGAGGAAGGGTGGACAACAGACACAGGGAAGTGGAAGGAGAGAGAATGGAGATGAAGGGTGGACAACAGACACAGGGAAGTGGAAGGAGAGAGAATGGTGAACAACAGACACAGGAAAGTGGAAGGAGATAGAATGGAGAGGAAGGGTGAAAAACAGACACAGGAAAGTGGAAGGAGAAAGAATGAAGAGGAAGGGTGAACAACAGACACAGGAAAGTGGAAGGAGAGAGAATGGAGATGAAGGGTGAACAACTGACACAGGAAAGTGGAGGGAAATATAATGGAGAGGAAGGGTGGACAACAGACACAGGAAAGTGGAAGGAGAGAGAATGGAGAGGAAGGGTGAACAACAGACACAGGAAAGTAGAAGGAGAGAGAATGGAGAGGAATGGTGAACAACAGACACAGGAAAGTGGAAGGAGAGAGAATGGAGATGAAGGGTGGACAACAGACATAGGAAAGTGGAAGGAGAGAGAATGGAGATGAAGGGTGAACAACAGACACAGGAAAGTGGAGGGAAATATAATGGAGAGGAAGGGTGGACAACAGACACAGGACAGTGGAAGGAGAGAGAATGGAGAGGAAGGGTGAACAACAGACACAGGAAAGTAGAAGGAGAGAGAATGGAGAGGAAGGGTGAACAACAGACACAGGAAAGTGGAAGGAGAGAGAATGGAGAGGAAGGGTGAACAACAGACACAGGAAAGTGGAAGGAGAGAGAATGGAGATGAAGGGTGGACAACAGACACAGGAAAGTGGAAGGAGAGAGAATGGAGAGGAAGGGTGAACAACAGACCCAGGAAAGTGGAAGGAGAGAGAATGGAGATGAAGGGTGAACAACAGACACAGGAAAGTGGAGGGAAATATAATGGAGAGGAAGGGTGGACAACAGACACAGGGAAGTGGAAGGAGAGAGAATGGAGATGAAGGGTGGACAACAGACACAGGGAAGTGGAAGGAGAGAGAATGGTGAACAACAGACACAGGAAAGTGGAAGGAGATAGAATGGAGAGGAAGGGTGAAAAACAGACACAGGAAAGTGGAAGGAGAAAGAATGAAGAGGAAGGGTGAACAACAGACACAGGAAAGTGGAAGGAGAGAGAATGGAGATGAAGGGTGAACAACTGACACAGGAAAGTGGAGGGAAATATAATGGAGAGGAAGGGTGGACAACAGACACAGGAAAGTGGAAGGAGAGAGAATGGAGAGGAAGGGTGAACAACAGACACAGGAAAGTAGAAGGAGAGAGAATGGAGAGGAATGGTGAACAACAGACACAGGAAAGTGGAAGGAGAGAGAATGGAGATGAAGGGTGGACAACAGACATAGGAAAGTGGAAGGAGAGAGAATGGAGATGAAGGGTGAACAACAGACACAGGAAAGTGGAGGGAAATATAATGGAGAGGAAGGGTGGACAACAGACACAGGACAGTGGAAGGAGAGAGAATGGAGAGGAAGGGTGAACAACAGACACAGGAAAGTAGAAGGAGAGAGAATGGAGAGGAAGGGTGAACAACAGACACAGGAAAGTAGAAGGAGAGAGAATGGAGAGGAAGGGTGAACAACAGACACAGGAAAGTGGAAGGAGAGAGAATGGAGAGGAATGGTGAACAACAGACACAGGAAAGTGGAAGGAGAGAGAATGGAGAGGAAGGGTGAACAACAGACACAGGAAAGTGGAAGGAGAGAGAATGGAGATGAAGGGTGAACAACTGACACAGGAAAGTGGAGGGAATTATAATGGAGAGGAAGGGTGGACAACAGACACAGGAAAGTGGAAGGAGAGAGAATGGAGAGGAAGGGTGGACAACAGACACAGGAAAGTGGAAGAGAGAGAATGGAGATGAAGGGTGAACAACTGACACAGGAAAGTGGAGGGAAATATAATGGAGATGAAGGGTGGACAACAGACACAGGAAAGTGGAAGGAGAGAGAATGGAGAGGAAGGGTGAACAACAGACCCAGGAAAGTGGAAGGAGAAAGAATGAAGAGGAAGGGTGAACAACAGACACATGAAAGTGGAAGGAGAGAGAATGGAGATGAAGGGTGAACAACAGACACAGGAAAGTGGAGGGAAATATAATGGAGAGGAAGGGTGGACAACAGACACAGGACAGTGGAAGGAGAGAGAATGGAGAGGAAGGGTGAACAACAGACACAGGAAAGTAGAAGGAGAGAGAATGGAGAGGAAGGGTGGACAACAGACACATGGAAGTGGAAGGAGAGAGAATGGTGAACAACAGACACAGGAAAGTGGAAGGAGAGAGAATGGAGAGGAAGGGTGAACAACAGACACAGGAAAGTGGAAGGAGAGAGAATGGAGAGGAAGGGTGAACAACAGACACAGGAAAGTGGAAGGAGAAAGAATGAAGAGGAAGGGTGAACAACTGACACAGGAAAGTGGAGGGAAATATAATGGAGAGGAAGGGTGGACAACAGACACAGGACAGTGGAAGGAGAGAGAATGGAGAAGAAGGGTGAACAACAGACACAGGAAAGTAGAAGGAGAGAGAATGGAGAGGAAGGGTGAACAACAGACACAGGAAAGTGGAAGGAGAGAGAATAGAGAGGAATGGTGAACAACAGACACGGGAAAGTGGAAGGAGAGAATGGAGATGAAGGGTGAACAACAGACACAGGAAAGTGGAGGAGAGAGAATGGAGAGGAAGGGTGGACAACAGACACAGGAAAGTGGAAGGAGAGAGAATGGAGAGGAATGGTGAACAACAGACACAGGAAAGTGGAAGGAGCGAGAATGGAGATGAAGGGTGGACAACAGACACAGGAAAGTGGAAGGAGAGAGAATGGGAGAGGAAGGGTGAACAACAGACCCAGGAAAGTGGAAGGAGAGAGAATGGAGATGAAGGGTGAACAACAGACACAGGAAAGTGGAGGGAAATATAATGGAGAGGAAGGGTGGACAACAGACACAGGACAGTGGAAGGAGAGAGAATGGAGAGGAAGGGTGAACAACAGACACAGGAAAGTAGAAGGAGAGAGAATGGAGAGGAAGGGTGGACAACAGACACAGGGAAGTGGAAGGAGAGAGAATGGAGATGAAGGGTGGACAACAGACACAGGGAAGTGGAAGGAGAGAGAATGGTGAACAACAGACACATGAAAGTGGAAGGAGAGAATGGAGAGGAAGGGTGAACAACAGACACAGGAAAGTGGAAGGAGAAAGAATGAAGAGGAAGGGTGAACAACAGACACAGGAAAGTGGAAGGAGAGAGAATGGAGATGAAGGGTGAACAACTGACACAGGAAAGTGGAGGGAAATATAATGGAGAGGAAGGGTGGACAACAGACACAGGAAAGTGGAAGGAGAGAGAATGGAGAGGAAGGGTGAACAACAGACACAGGAAAGTAGAAGGAGAGAGAATGGAGAGGAATGGTGAACAACAGACACAGGAAAGTGGAAGGAGAGAGAATGGAGATGAAGGGTGGACAACAGACATAGGAAAGTGGAAGGAGAGAGAATGGAGATGAAGGGTGAACAACAGACACAGGAAAGTGGAGGGAAATATAATGGAGAGGAAGGGTGGACAACAGACACAGGACAGTGGAAGAGAGAGAATGGAGAGAAGGGTGAACAACAGACACAGGAAATAGAAGGAGAGAGAATGGAGATGAAGGGTGGACAACAGACACAGGAAAGTGGAAGGAGAGAGAATGGAGATGAAGGGTGAACAACAGACACAGGAAAGTGGAGGGAAATATAATGGAGAGGAAGGGTGGACAACAGACACAGGACAGTGGAAGGAGAGAGAATGGAGAGGAAGGGTGAACAACAGACACAGGAAAGTGGAAGGAGAGAGAATGGAAAGGAATGGTGAACAACAGACACAGGAAAGTGGAAGGAGAGAGAATGGAGATGAAGGGTGGACAACAGACACAGGAAAGTGGAAGGAGAGAGAATGGAGATGAAGGGTGAACAACAGACACAGGAAAGTGGAGGGAAATATAATGGAGAGGAAGGGTGGACAACAGACACAGGACAGTGGAAGGAGAGAGAATGGAGAGGAAGGGTGAACAACAGACACAGGAAAGTAGAAGGAGAGAGAATGGAGAGGAAGGGTGAACAACAGACACAGGGAAGTGGAAGGAGAGAGAATGGAGATGAAGGGTGGACAACAGACACAGGGAAGTGGAAGGAGAGAGAATGGTGAACAACAGACAGAGGAAAGTGGAAGGAGAGAGAATAGAGAGGAAGGGTGAACAACAGACACAGGAAAGTGGAAGGAGAGAGAATGGAGAGGAAGGGTGAACAACAGACACAGGAAAGTGGAAGGAGAAAGAATGAAGAGGAAGGGTGAACAACAGACACAGGAAAGTGGAGGAAATATAATGGAGAGGAAGGGTGGACAACAGACACAGGAAAGTGGAAGGAGAGAGAATGGAGGAAGGGTGGACAACAGACACAGGAAAGTGGAAGGAAGAGAATGGAGAGGAAGGGTGAACAACAGACACAGGAAAGTGGAGGAAATATAATGGAGAGGAAGGGTGGACAACAGACACAGGACAGTGGAAGGAGAGAGAATGGAGAGGAAGGGTGAACAACAGACACAGGAAAGTAGAAGGAGAGAGAATGGAGATGAAGGGTGGACAACAGACACAGGGAAGTGGAAGGAGAGAGAATGAACAACAGACACAGGAAAGTGGAAGGAGAGAGAATAGAGAGGAATGGTGAACAACAGACACGGGAAAGTGGAAGGAGAGAATGGAGATGAAGGGTGAACAACAGACACAGGAAAGTGGAGGAGAGAGAATGGAGAGGAAGGGTGACAACAGACACAGGAAAGTGGAAGGAGAGAGAATGGAGAGGAATGGTGAACAACAGACACAGGAAAGTGGAAGGAGAGAATGGAGATGAAGGGTGACAACAGACACAGGAAAGTGGAAGGAGAGAGAATGGAGAGGAATGGTGAACAACAGACACAGGAAAGTGGAAGGAGCGAGAATGGAGATGAAGGGTGGACAACAGACACAGGAAAGTGGAAGGAGAGAGAATGGAGAGGAAGGGTGAACAACAGACCCAGGAAAGTGGAAGGAGAGAGAATGGAGATGAAGGGTGAACAACAGACACAGGAAAGTGGAGGGAAATATAATGGAGAGGAAGGGTGGACAACAGACACAGGACAGTGGAAGGAGAGAGAATGGAGAGGAAGGGTGAACAACAGACACAGGAAAGTAGAAGGAGAGAGAATGGAGAGGAAGGGTGAACAACAGACACAGGAAAGTGGAAGGAGAGAGAATGGAGAGGAAGGGTGAACAACAGACACAGGAAGCGGAGGGAAATATAATGGAGAGGAAGGGTGGACAACAGACACAGGAAAGTGGAAGGAGAGAGAATGGAGAGGAAGGGTGGACAACAGACACAGGAAAGTGGAAGGAGAGAGAATGGAGAGGAAGGGTGAACAACAGACACAGGAAAGCGGAGGGAAATATAATGGAGAGGAAGGGTGGACAACAGACACAGGACAGTGGAAGGAGAGAGAATGGAGAGGAAGGGTGAACAACAGACACAGGAAAGTAGAAGGAGAGAGAATGGAGATGAAGGGTGGACAACAGACACAGGGAAGTGGAAGGAGAGAGAATGGTGAACAACAGACACAGGAAAGTGGAAGGAGAGAGAATAGAGAGGAATGGTGAACAACAGACACAGGAAAGTGGAAGGAGCGAGAATGGAGATGAAGGGTGGACAACAGACACAGGAAAGTGGAGGGAGAGAGAATGGAGAGGAAGGGTGGACAACAGACACAGGAAAGTGGAAGGAGAGAGAATGGAGAGGAATGGTGAACAACAGACACAGGAAAGTGGAAGGAGCGAGAATGGAGATGAAGGGTGGACAACAGACACAGGAAAGTGGAAGGAGAGAGAATGGAGAGGAAGGGTGAACCACAGACCCAGGAAAGTGGAAGGAGAGAGAATGGAGATGAAGGGTGAACAACAGACACAGGAAAGTGGAGGGAAATATAATGGAGAGGAAGGGTGGACAACAGACACAGGACAGTGGAAGGAGAGAGAATGGAGAGGAAGGGTGAACAACAGACACAGGAAAGTAGAAGGAGAGAGAATGGAGAGGAAGGGTGAACAACAGACACAGGAAAGTGGAGGAAATATAATGGAGAGGAAGGGTGGACAACAGACACAGGAAGTGGAAGGAAGGAATGGAGAGGAAGGGTGGACAACAGACACAGGACAGTGGAAGGAGAGAGAATGGAGAGGAAGGGTGAACAACAGACACAGGAAAGTAGAAGGAGAGAGAATGGAGAGGAAGGGTGAACAACAGACACAGGAAAGTGGAAGGAGAGAGAATGGAGATGAAGGGTGAACAACAGACACAGGAAAGCGGAGGGAAATATAATGGAGAGGAAGGGTGGACAACAGACACAGGACAGTGGAAGGAGAGAGAATGGAGAGGAAGGGTGAACAACAGACACAGGAAAGTAGAAGGAGAGAGAATGGAGATGAAGGGTGGACAACAGACACAGGGAAGTGGAAGGAGAGAGAATGGTGAACAACAGACACAGGAAAGTGTAAGGAGAGAGAATGGACAGGAATGGTGGACAACAGACACAGGGAAGTGGAAGGAGAGAGAATGGAGATGAAGGGTGGACAACAGACACAGGGAAGTGGAAGGAGAGAGAATGGTGAACAACAGACACATGAAAGTGGAAGGAGATAGAATGGAGAGGAAGGGTGAACAACAGACACAGGAAAGTGGAAGGAGAAAGAATGAAGAGGAAGGGTGAACAACAGACACAGGAAAGTGGAAGGAGAGAGAATAGAGATGAAGGGTGAACAACTGACACAGGAAAGTGGAGGGAAATATAATGGAGAGGAAGGGTGGACAACAGACACAGGAAAGTGGAAGGAGAGAGAATGGAGAGGAAGGGTGAACAACAGACACAGGAAAGTAGAAGGAGAGAGAATGGAGAGGAATGGTGAACAACAGACACAGGAAAGTGGAAGGAGAGAGAATGGAGATGAAGGGTGGACAACAGACATAGGAAAGTGGAAGGAGAGAGAATGGAGATGAAGGGTGAACAACAGACACAGGAAAGTGGAGGGAAATATAATGGAGAGGAAGGGTGGACAACAGACACAGGACAGTGGAAGGAGAGAGAATGGAGAGGAAGGGTGAACAACAGACACAGGAAAGTAGAAGGAGAGAGAATGGAGATGAAGGGTGGACAACAGACACAGGAAAGTGGAAGGAGAGAGAATGGAGATGAAGGGTGAACAACAGACACAGGAAAGTGGAGGGAAATATAATGGAGAGGAAGGGTGGACAACAGACACAGGACAGTGGAAGGAGAGAGAATGGAGAGGAAGGGTGAACAACAGACACAGGAAAGTGGAAGGAGAGAGAATGGAAAGGAATGGTGAACAACAGACACAGGAAAGTGGAAGGAGAGAGAATGGAGATGAAGGGTGGACAACAGACACAGGAAAGTGGAAGGAGAGAGAATGGAGATGAAGGGTGAACAACAGACACAGGAAAGTGGAGGGAAATATAATGGAGAGGAAGGGTGGACAACAGACACAGGACAGAAGGGAAGAGAGAATGGAGAGGAAGGGTGAACAACAGACACAGGAAAGTAGAAGGAGAGAGAATGGAGAGGAAGGGTGAACAACAGACACAGGGAAGTGGAAGGAGAGAGAATGGAGATGAAGGGTGGACAACAGACACAGGGAAGTGGAAGGAGAGAGAATGGTGAACAACAGACAGAGGAAAGTGGAAGGAGAGAGAATAGAGAGGAAGGGTGAACAACAGACACAGGAAAGTGGAAGGAGAGAGAATGGAGAGGAAGGGTGAACAACAGACACAGGAAAGTGGAAGGAGAAAGAATGAAGAGGAAGGGTGAACAACAGACACAGGAAAGTGGAGGGAAATATAATGGAGAGGAAGGGTGGACAACAGACACAGGAAAGTGGAAGGAGAGAGAATGGAGAGGAAGGGTGGACAACAGACACAGGAAAGTGGAAGGAGAGAGAATGGAGAGGAAGGGTGAACAACAGACACAGGAAAGCGGAGGGAAATATAATGGAGAGGAAGGGTGGACAACAGACACAGGACAGTGGAAGGAGAGAGAATGGAGAGGAAGGGTGAACAACAGACACAGGAAAGTAGAAGGAGAGAGAATGGAGATGAAGGGTGGACAACAGACACAGGGAAGTGGAAGGAGAGAGAATGGTGAACAACAGACACAGGAAAGTGGAAGGAGAGAGAATAGAGAGGAATGGTGAACAACAGACACGGGAAAGTGGAAGGAGCGAATGGAGATGAAGGGTGAACAACAGACACAGGAAAGTGGAGGGAGAGAGAATGGAGAGGAAGGGTGGACAACAGACACAGGAAAGTGGAAGGAGAGAGAATGGAGAGGAATGGTGAACAACAGACACAGGAAAGTGGAAGGAGTGAGAATGGAGATGAAGGGTGGACAACAGACACAGGAAAGTGGAAGGAGAGAGAATGGAGAGGAAGGGTGAACCACAGACCCAGGAAAGTGGAAGGAGAGAGAATGGAGATGAAGGGTGAACAACAGACACAGGAAAGTGGAGGGAAATATAATGGAGAGGAAGGGTGGACAACAGACACAGGACAGTGGAAGGAGAGAGAATGGAGAGGAAGGGTGAACAACAGACACAGGAAAGTAGAAGGAGAGAGAATGGAGAGGAAGGGTGAACAACAGACACAGGAAAGTGGAAGGAGAGAGAATGGAGATGAAGGGTGAACAACAGACACAGGAAAGCGGAGGGAAATATAATGGAGAGGAAGGGTGGACAACAGACACAGGACAGTGGAAGGAGAGAGAATGGAGAGGAAGGGTGAACAACAGACACAGGAAAGTAGAAGGAGAGAGAATGGAGATGAAGGGTGGACAACAGACACAGGGAAGTGGAAGGAGAGAGAATGGTGAACAACAGACACAGGAAAGTGTAAGGAGAGAGAATGGACAGGAATGGTGAACAACAGACACAGGGAAGTGGAAGGAGAAAGAATGGATGGTGAACAACAGACACGGGAAAGTGGAAGGAGAGAGAATGGAGAGGCAGTCAAAGAGCGATAGAGATTGGGAAAGAGCGCCATAATGTACTATTATCAGCAACTCTATTATGACTGGCTTGTTTTCTTACAGTTGTGTGGTAACAATTCTCCGAGTGAGTTTGCGTCACCTTGGTCACTCAGCCCTATAGTAGTGGTTACTGTCCTCACAACGGTGCACCACCTGTGGATAATTTGGTCCCTGTTACCACTGAGGGGAAGATATGGTCCCTAACTACCAGCACACTGATGAGTATGATTGTGTCAACTTTGAGGATCTCTCAATGATTGTGGTGACTTTGTGTTAGTGTTCCAGTGGTTTGGTGATCTGATCTGTTGATGATGAGAAGCCACATACAGGGAGATGGTAGGCTGGGCACACCTTCAGGCATGTCTTGTTTGATTGTGGTCTCCTGTGGTATTCCACCACAAATTGGTAAATATTAAACACCAGTCAGTCAGTCAGACATCAATAATACTTCATATTTAAACTTCCTCAGTGGATGTACTCATCAGAACAAGGGGAGCTCATGGCTGTGTGTAATCAGCCTGCCCTGTTTTATTCTCATTCAGGCTTGTCATCTGAATCCTCCCATTCACAGTACAATGAGGCTGTGTGATGTCCTTCACATTCTGAGGCTAAACATCTCCCTCATTGCCAGAATGTCCAGCAACAGAACAAGGTATTGACATAGCTAGCACTTTCTATGTCCATGTTTCTACGGACTGCAATAGCATCGAATAGTCCAAATCAAATCAAATCAAATCAAATTTTATTTGTCACATACACATGGTTAGCAGATGTTAATGCAAGTGTAGCGAAATGCTTGTGCTTCTAGTTCCGACAATGCAGTGATAACCAACAAGTAATCTAACTAACAATTCTAAAACTACTGTCTTATACACAGTGTAAGGGGATAAAGAATATGTACATAAGGATATATGAGTGAGTGATGGTACAGAGCAGCATACAGTAGATGGTATCGAGTACAGTATATACATATGAGATGAGTATGTAGACAAAGTAAACAAAGTGGCATAGTTAAAGTGGCTAGTGATACATGTATTACATAAGGATGCAGTCGATGATGTAGAGTACAGTATATACGTATGCATATGAGATGAATAATGTAGGGTAAGTAACATTATATAAGGTAGCATTGTTTAAAGTGGCTAGTGATATATTTACATCATTTCCCATCAATTCCCATTATTAAAGTGGCTGGAGTTGGGTCAGTGTCAATGACAGTGTGTTGGCAGCAGCCACTCAATGGTGGCTGTTTAACAGTCTGATAGCCTTGAGATAGAAGCTGTTTTTCAGTCTCTCAGTCCCAGCTTTGATGCACCTGTACTGACCTCGCCTTCTGGATGATAGCGGGGTGAACAGGCAGTGGTTCGGGTGGTTGATGTCCTTGATGATCTTTATGGCCTTCCTGTAACATCGGGTGGTGTAGGTGTCCTGGAGGGCAGGTAGTTTGCCCCCGGTGATGCGTTGTGCAGACCTCACTACCCTCTGGAGAGCCTTACGGTTGAGGCGGAGCAGTTGCCGTACCAGGCGGTGATACAGCCCGCCAGGATGCTCTCGATTGTGCATCTGTAGAAGTTTGTGAGTGCTTTTGGTGACAAGCCGAATTTCTTCAGCCTCCTGAGGTTGAAGAGGCGCTGCTGCGCCTTCTTCACGACGCTGTCAGTGTGAGTGGACCAATTCAGTTTGTCTGTGATGTGTATGCCGAGGAACTTAAAACTTGCTACCCTCTCCACTACTGTTCCATCGATGTGGATAGGGGGTGTTCCCTCTGCTGTTTCCTGAAGTCCACAATCATCTCCTTAGTTTTGTTGACGTTGAGTGTGAGGTTATTTTCCTGACACCACACTCCGAGGGCCCTCACCTCCTCCCTGTAGGCCGTCTCGTCGTTGTTGGTAATCAAGCCTACCACTGTTGTGTCGTCCGCAAACTTGATGATTGAGTTGGAGGCGTGCGTGGCCACGCAGTCGTGGGTGAACAGGGAGTACAGGAGAGGGCTCAGAACGCACCCTTGTGGGGCCCCGTGTTGAGGATCAGCGGGGAGGAGATGTTGTTGCCTACCCTCACCACCTGGGGGCGGCCCGTCAGGAAGTCCAGTACCCAGTTGCACAGGGCGGGGTCGAGACCCAGGGTCTCGAGCTTGATGACGAGCTTGGAGGGTACTATGGTGTTGAATGCCGAGCTGTAGTCGATGAACAGCATTCTCACATAGGTATTCCTCTTGTCCAGGTGGGTTAGGGCAGTGTGCAGTGTGGTTGAGATTGCATCGTCTGTGGACCTATTTGGGCGGTAAGCAAATTGGAGTGGGTCTAGGGTGTCAGGTAGGGTGGAGGTGATATGGTCCTTGACTAGTCTCTCAAAGCACTTCATGATGACGGAAGTGAGTGCTACGGGGCGGTAGTCGTTTAGCTCAGTTACATTAGCTTTCTTGGGAACAGGAACAATGGTGGCCCTCTTGAAGCATGTGGGAACAGCAGACTGGTATAGGGATTGATTGAATATATGCAACTGTTCAGGGAAGTCAGGAACCAATACACACAGCCAGTCAGGAAAGCAAAGGCCAGCTTCTTCAGGCAGAAATTTGCATCCTGTAGCTCTAACTCCAAAAAGTTATGGGACACTGTGAAGTCCATGGAGAACAAGAGCACCTCCTCCCAGCTGCCCACTGCACTGAGGCTAGGTAACACGGTCACCACCGATAAATCCATGATTATCGAAAACTTCAACAAGCATTTCTCAACGGCTGGCCATGCCTTCCTCCTGGCTACTCCAACCTCGGCCAACAGCTCCACCCCCCCCGCAGCTACTCGCCCAAGCCTCTCCAGGTTCTCCTTTACCCAAATCCAGATAGCAGATGTTCTGAAAGAGCTGCAAAACCTGGACCCGTACAAATCAGCTGGGCTTGACAAACTGGAGCCTCTATATCTGAAACTATCCGCCGCCATTGTCGCAACCCCTATTACCAGCCTGTTCAACCTCTCTTCCATATCGTCTGAGATCCCCCAAAGATTGGAAAGATGCCTCAGTCATCCCCCTCTTCAACCCAAACTGTTACAGACCTATATCCATCCTGCCCTGCCTATCTAAGGTCTTCGAAAGCCAAGTCAACAAACAGGTCACTGACCATCTCGAATCCCACCGTACCTTCTCCACTGTGCAATCTGGTTTCCGAGCCGGTCACGGGTGCACCTCAGCCACGCTCAAGGTACTAAATGATATCATAACCGCCATCGATAAAAGACAGTACAGTGTGCAGCCGTCTTCATCGACCTTGCCAAGGCTTTCGACTCTGTCAATCAACATATTCTTATCGGCAGACTGAGTAGCCTCGGTTTTTCTGATGACTGCCTTGCCTGGTTCACCAACTACTTTGCAGACAGAGTTCAATGTGTCAAATCAGGGGGGCATGCTGTCCGGTCCTCTGGCAGTCTCTATGGGGGTGCCACAGGGTTCAATTCTCGGGCCGACTCTTTTCTCTGTATATATCAATGATGTTGCTCTTGCTGCGGGCGATTCCCTGATCCACCTCTACGCAGACGACACCATTCTGTATACTTCCGGCCCATCCTTGGACACTGTGCTATCTAACCTCCAAACGAGCTTCAATGCCATACAAGACTCCTTCTGTGGCCTCCAACTGCTCTTAAACGCTAGTAAAACCAAATGCATGCTTTTGAACCGTTCGCTGCCTGCACCCGCACGCCCGACTAGCATCACCACCCTGGATGGTTCCGACCTAGAATATGTGGACATCTATAAGTACCTAGGTGTCTGGCTAGATTGTAAACTCTCCTTCCAGACTCATATCAAACATCTCCAATCTAAAATAAAATCTAGAGTCGGCTTTCTATTCCGCAACAAAGCCTCCTTCACTCACGCCACCAAACTTACCCTAGTAAAACTGACTATCCTACCGATCCTCGACTTCGGCGATGTCATCTACAAAATAGCTTCCAACACTCTACTCAGCAAACTGGATGCAGTTTATCACAGTGCCATCCGTTTTGTTACCAAATCACCTTATACCACCCACCACTGCGACCTGTATGCTCTAGTCGGCTGGCCCTCGCTACATATTCGTCGCCAGACCCACTGGCTCCAGGTCATCTACAAGTCCATGCTAGGTAAAGCTCCACCTTATCTCAGTTCACTGGTCACGATGGCAACACCCACCCGTAGCACGCGCTCCAGCAGGTGTATCTCACTGATCATCCCTAAAGCCAACACCTCCTTTGGCCGCCTTTTCTTCCAGTTCTCTGCTGCCTGTGACTGGAACGAATTGCAAAAATCACTGAAGTTGGAGACTTTTTATCTCCCTCACCAACTTCAAACATCTGCTATCTGAGCAGCTAACCGATCGCTGCAGCTGTACATAGTCTATCGGTAAATAGCCCACCCAATTTTACCTACCTCATCCCCATCCTGTTTTTATTTATTTACTTTTCTGCTCTTTTGCATACCAATATCTCTACCTGTACATGACCATCTGATCATTTATCACTCCAGTGTTAATCTGCAAAATTGTAATTATTCGCCTACCTCCTCATGCCTTTTGCACACAATGTATATAGACTCTCTTTTTTTTCTACTATGTTATTGACTTGTTAATTGTTTACTCCATGTGTAACTCTGTGTTGTCTGTTCACACTGCTATGCTTTATCTTGGCCAGGTCGCAGTTGCAAATGAGAACTTGTTCTCAACTAGCCTACCTGGTTAAATAAAGGTGAAATAAAAATAAATAAAAATGTCCTTGTGATATTTGTGGACAACTACAGTATGTCTGTGTCTTGCTATACTGGTCAATTAATTTAAATGAGAAGAATTGTGTTTTTTCTCCCTCCAGTTAATTTAAATGGAGCAATTATGCTTAAAATTGTAATAGATAGCCACAGGATAGAACACAGAGCTCTTTGAGGAGAGAGGGACTCCACTGTACCAACAGTTTACAAAGCACGGTCCTGGGACTGGCCTACCGTACACTCAAATAAATGCACGCACAACACGTGTGCTCACAAACACACAGAAAACACTCATGCATGCACATTGCATGCACATGCTTGTGCTTTCCTAAAAACTTGAAAGCCTGTCAAGCCTTTCCTGAGGTCTTTGGTCCCCTCTGCTGTTAGAAAGTGGTAGGTACACCTTAACATTGCTCAAACTTCAGTTCCACTTAGGAGCCTCAAACGCAGGGGATTTGTTTTGGAAAACACTGTATCCGATAGTGGTGGGTTAGGGAAAGCATACTCTAGATTATGAATCATGTTGCTAAACCAATCAATCAATCAACAAACCAACCAATCCATTGGCCAGTTCACTTTATTAGTGATGAGGTACCTCAGTATACTGCAGCACAGCTCAGTGGAAAGACAACTGATATAAAATTCAAGAGATCTGTCCAACATGAGGTCTTATCCATTACAACAATATTAACTGTATAAAAACAGCACGGAACTGATTAATCCTTCTGGCTGAGCAATAATCATTATGTGCTCTTTAAACAATCATTTGATCAATTATAGTATTCACTTAAAACAGAGGAAGATCAGTGTGTGTGTGATTAAATATGTTTGTGAGAGAAGGATAGGAGGGGAGGACAATAGCAGTCATCTAAAGGAAGGGAAACAGTTAAAACAGTTGAAATAAACACAGTAGTATGAAAGTAGAATACATCTCTCCAAGCCACTCTGTCACATCCCTGTCTTATTATACACATATTACATATGAAGTTAGTGACTCAATATCAATAAATGTTATCTAGTGGAGAACCGTTCAGGCCAATAAGAATACAAAGATAAAGAGAGACGCACTCAGCAGAGAGGGTAGATACTTCACCATGTGCACTGAAAGAAGGACTGGTGCTGTGAGTCGTAGGTCTGTCGGTTTCTACAGTGAGCTCCAAAAGTATTGGGTCAGTGACACTCGGTATTCCAGCACTTTGGATTTGAAATGATACAATGACTATGAGCTAAAAGTGCAGACTGTCAGCTTTAATTTGAGGGTATTTTGGGTAAACCGTTTAGAAATTACAGCACTTTTTGTACATAGTCCCCTCATTTTAGGGGGCCAAAAGTATTAGGGAAAATTGACTTCTATAAATTGGAGTATTTTGTCCCATATTCCAAGCTTGTGACTCTACAAACTTGTTAGATGCATTTGCTGTTTGTTTTGCTGTTTGTTTTGGTTGTGTTTCAGATGATTTTGTTCCCAATAGAAATGTATGGTAAATCATGTATTGTGCCACTTTTACTGTGACTCCAAAATAATACAATACATTATTTACCATACAGTTGTATTCACACAATGCATGAAACCACTAAAAGATCTGCTTGAGCTCTCTCTTTGTGTGTGTAAACACATAGGGTAATGTGTGCAGTTTATACAGCTTTTGTGTGGTTGTGCATTGCGTCAATGTTTTTGTGGTTGTGGTTGTATGCTGGTTGGGTTTGAGGAATTTCATCAAATCAAATCAAATTTATTTATATAGCCCTTCGTACATCAGCTGATATCTCAAAGTGCTGTACAGAAACCCAGCCTAAAACCCCAAACAGCAAGCAATGCAGGTGTAGAAGCAATGCAGGTGTAGAAGTTGACTGATGATTTCATGTGGTTGTGTATGGTTGTATATGGTTGTATGTGGTTCTGTGTGTTGTGTTTCATTTGTTCACTCTTACCCAGTGGTTCTCCCAGCTCCAGGTGACCATGGCAGGTCCGAATGATCGAGCAAGATTCACACTGGCACCAGTGTAAGGAAGCTAAACAGAGGAGAGATATTACACACATATACTAATTGGGACCTTCCAACCAGAGGGCTTAGGGTAGTGTAGTGATACCTACAGCTAGGGTTAGGTTTAGGGTTAGGTTTAGGGGCTAGAGTTAGTGCTAGGGTTAGGTTTAGGGGCTAGAGTTAGTGCTAGGTTTAGGTTTAGGGGCTAGAGTTAGTGCTAGGTTTAGGTTTAGGGGCTAGAGTTAGTGCTAGGGTTAGGTTTAGGGGCTAGAGTTAGTGCTAGGTTTAGGTTTAGGGGCTAGAGTTAGTGCTAGGGTTGGGGTTTGTTGACTGATGAAGAGTGGCAAACTCTGTTGGCTATCTGAGGTACTACTCACATCGAACAGGTGTCCGATGCAGACAGAGAAGCCGATTGCCAGGGCAGCTGAGCCCTTCAGGTCTCTGCATTTGGGGTCACAGGTGGCTAACATGGTGAAGGTGATGGCCCACAGAGATACTGGTGTTCACCTGGGGAGAGTCACATGACCTTGGTTAGCAAACAAGACAGGATGTAAGGCACGTGCAGTAGACTTGAGGACAAGGGCTAAATCCCAAATGCCACCCCTTTCCCTATGTAGTGCACTACTTTTGACTAAATGAAAAAACTCTGGTCCTTTAAAAACCTGCTGTATGTAAAATATAGTATGCTATAGCTGGGAAAATAAATACATGTGACTCTGGATGACAACATAATGATGTTTGTTTCCAACATTAGGGCTGTTTTCCTACAGAAATTAAATCTGCTTTGTGTTTTTGTTTTGTTTCCTTGCCACGATACTAACATGTATCGTGATACTGGTTTTATCCTGGGCCAACTTTTGACCAGGGCCCATAGAGCTCTGATTAAAAATAGTTCACTATGTAGGGAATAGTGTGCCATTTTAGACTCGGACAATGACTACCCATAACAACTTCAACTTTGAGTTCCTCTTCAGTGATGATGACAGCTAACATGACAACTAATCAGGGTTAAAGTTCAGACTCTGTCTCCCTTCCTTCTTACTGATGTGACGCCCATGTCGACCCTGACAACATCTGGAGTAACCCCGTAGAGCACAGCTGCACCCACCACTGTTCCCAGACACTGTGCCAGGAGGTAAAACACTGCCTTGGTCCCTGGGTCACCACCATGGCTGCGGTCACCGCAGGGTTAATATGACCTCCACTCATGTGTCCAAAACACTTGACCAGGGTGGCAATGCTGATTCCGAAGCAGAGGGAGATGAGGACTAGGTCAGGGTGGGTGCTAGGTCAGGAGGACTAGGTCAGGGTGGGTGCTAGGTCAGGAGGACTAGGTCAGGGTGGGTGCTAGGTCAGGAGGACTAGGTCAGGGTGGGTGCTAGGTCAGGAGGACTAGGTCAGGCTGGGTGCTAGGTCAGGAGGACTAGGTCAGGGTGGGTGCTAGGTCAGGAGGACTAGGTCAGGGTGGGTGCTAGGTCAGGAGGACTAGGTCAGGGTGGGTGCTAGGTCAGGAGGACTAGGTCAGGGTGGGTGCTAGGTCAGGAGGACTAGGTCAGGCTGGGTGCTATGTCAGGAGGACTAGGTCAGGCTGGGTGCTAGGTCAGGAGGACTAGGTCAGGAGGACTAGGTCAGGCTGGGTGCTAGGTCAGGAGGACTAGGTCAGGCTGGGTGCTAGGTCAGGAGGACTAGGTCAGGCTGGGTGCTAGGTCAGGAGGACTAGGTCAGGGTGGGTGCTAGGTCAGGAGGACTAGGTCAGGGTGGGACAAAGATTATCATGGCTAGGAACTCTGCCCCCATGCAACGCCAGAACTCCTGCGTCAAGATCCCCTTGAAGGCGGCCATGACCCTGTCTCTATGACACCATGCAGGCCAGGAGGGAGAGGAGATGGGTCGGCACTGGTTGGTACAGCAAGGACACAGACACCGGGACCAATACGTCCTAATAAGAAGAGAGAGAGGAGAGAGAATGAGGGAGAGAGAGGAAAGAGGATGAGGGAGGGAGGGAGGGAGGGAGAATGAGGGAGGGAGAATGAGGGAGGGAGGGAGACATCCAGCTTCACTCACTGGTAGTTTAGAAATATCTGTTTAATTTACACCAAACAACACATGTGGCCCTGCATTTCCCTGTTTATAAAGGTGATGCCCCTGATTCTGAGGATGTTTCTGGTGTCTCCATCAACATCCCCTCACTGCTGATATCCTGCTCAGTTCGGACAGAGAACAGGCAGATCATTGCTGATTATAATAGACTCTATTTATCCATAATGATGCATTTCGAGTTTCGCTGCCGTTCTAGTTCTAATCCTATTTTTTATGGAAATATTTTCCATTTGCAAAACGATATACAATCTCTTAATTCGGCTGGGGAAGGTTTTCATTTTAAATCTCAGAAAACAAATATGTTAGTATTGGATGCTTTCAAAATAACACTATTATTCAAACACTATTATACACGAGAAGGTTTGATTGCAAAATGAAGTGTGAGGTCTCAAGATTTGACTAATAAGTGGGACCACATAACATGTCAAGAGGGATGGTCTGATTTCATAGACAAAGGAAAGACGCTCCTGAACACCAGCCAAATTCTAGTAGTTGTTTTGTTTGTTGAGTTGTATTTATTGTTTTTTTGTGTGTGTGTTTATATATACCTGTTTATTGTCCTTTTGTAGTTTGTTAGGGTTATTTCTTGTTTGTTAGCTTTTGTGTGTCCACCAGGGTGGGGTGTTTTGGGGGAGGTGTATTTTTAAATACAAATGATAATAAAATATATTATATACACTGAGTGTAAAAAACACTTGTTAAATCCACTTCAAATCAGTGTCTCCTTAAATTGTTCTGAGGCCGAGAACAGCCAATCCAGATTCAAATCCCCTAAAATGACCAACTCCGTGGATTAAAGAAAGGTGTTAAAATACTTGGATTTGGCACCAGTAGCATCCACAATGGCAGCAGGGGGTGTTAAAATACTTGGATTTGGCACCAGTAGCATCCACAATGGCAGCAGGGGGTGTTAAAATACTTGGATTTGGCACCAGTAGCATCCACAATGGCAGCAGGGGGCGGTAAATCCCAGCAACAAATACACATGTATTCTGGTTTATGGACACATCTACAACCAGGAGCTCAAATGTCTTGGGAACAAAAATATTTAAAGATTGGGACTCCATGAAATTAGATTTGACATATATGACCACTTCTCCCCCTTTCTGTAATCTGTCACATCTACACTATAATAATTTACTTCAATGTCTTTATCAGATACTTAACCATTGAACCATGTTTCCTGTACCCAAATGTCAATTGTGGGTTAGGTTTAGAGGCTAGAGATTTCAAATCAGATCATTCCCATAAGAGCTAACAGGCACAGGATCATCTGCAGCTGTTTGTTGAGTCAGCTGAGACTTTGCCAAGGTCTCTGGCCAACAACATGAGAGCAGAGCAGACTGAGCATTTGACAGACCTCCCTCCAGTCGCTGAATGCAGGGGCTGGTGTTGGAACTGGGAGAGCAGTGTTGGCAGAGCTCAGTCCACCCTGATGAAGCTCCCGCCAAAGGAGTGGAGTTGCTGCAGGGGATCGGAGTGGCTGCCAATGCGCCATTCTGAGTATGCACAGCCTTGGTGTGGCTCCTGTTGCACGGTTGGGGCTGCCATGGGGGGCAGGAGTGTACGGCCTGTCCCGGGGATGGGAGTATGGAGGGTAACCAAAACTAGCCTAGGAGGGAGGTTGTGAGGAATTAAGGAGGGTGGCATCATGTGGTGCCCTACCCTCAACAGTGTTCTGCCAGGCCCTAGGGTAGTGGTCGGTGCTGTGTAGAGCTGGGCTGAGCCTGGTCTGGTAGAGCTGTGCTGTGATGGGCCAAGTCTGGTAGAGCTGTGCTGTGATGGGCAGAGTCTGGTTGTGCTGTGCTGTGCTGTGATGGGCCGGGTCTGGTTGTGCTATGCTGTGATGGGCCAGCTCTGGTTGTGCTGTGCTGTGATGGGCCGGGTCTGGTTGTGCTATGCTGTGATGGGCCGGGTCTGGTTGTGCTAAGCTGTGATGGGCCAGCTCTGGTCGTGCTATGCTGTGATGGGCCAGCTCTGGTTGTGGTGTGCTGTGATGGGCCGGGTCTGGTTGTGCTATGCTGTGATGGGTCTGGTTGTGCTATGCTGTGATGGGCCGGGTCTGGTTGAGCTGTGCTGTGATGGGCCGGGCCTGGTTGAGCTGTGCTGTGATGGGCCTGGTCTGGTAGAGCTGTGCTGAGGCGGGCCTGGTTTGGTAGCATGGGAGGGAGGTTATTGGAGGAATTGAAGAGGGTGGTGTGGCCGGCGATGTTCCAAACTCTGCATGGGGTCTCTTTGACTGCTTATGGCTTGGGCACACTGCTCCATGTATCTGCATACAGTTCCTGCGAGAGAAGAGGTGGAGGGTGTTATGGGGGACAGTGTTGCTGGCTGTTCTCCAGTCTCTGTGAGGCACCACCGGATGCAGGTATCTGATTTGTCTCAGGGAGTTGGTGGCTGGTCTGCTGCTCCTGTGGGGTGAGGTGGTCTGGCCACCCAGAACATCCTTTAACGTCCTGGCGAAGGTTGGGACTGTCTCTTTGTATAGGTGTACATTGTCGTAAAGGCAGTCCAGGCTGAGGCTGGGATGGTGGGCCAGGTGTACTTTGGGCCATAGCACACAGCCCCGAGAGAGGCTGGCATTTACCCCCTGGATGGTGGCAGGGTGGAAAACTCTCCTCTGGAGCAGGGTGAAGATGGTGGAGGCCCTCTCTTTCACTCCCTTTAGTGATGTGGCCATCCTCTCCTGTTGGGCACACAGGTCATTGTCCCTGTTTGAATTGATTGATTGGAGAGCCAAGCTGGGCCAGAGTCATCTCCATGGTGACCTCTTTAAATGATGCACTCTGCTGTAGAAGGATGTGCATGTGCCTCTTGATGAAAGACATCAAAACTATGAAATAACACATATGGAAACATGTAGTAACCAAAAAAGTGTTTAACAAATCAAAATATCTCTTTTTTTTTTTAGATTCTTCAAAAATTCTTCAACCCATTGCCTAGATGACAGCTTTGCACACTCTGGGCATTCTCTCAACCAGCTTCACCTGGAATTATTTTCCAACAGTCTTGAAGGTGTTCCCACATATGCTGAGCACTAGTTGGCTGCTTTTCCTTCACTCTGCAGTCCAACTCATCCCAAACCTTCTCAATTGGGTTGAGGTCGAGTGATTGTGGAGGTAGGTCATTATCCAATTGACAAACAAATTATAGTCCCACTAAGTGCAAACCAGATGAAATGGCGTATCGTTACAGAATGCTGTGGTAGCCATGTCGGTTAAGTGTGCCTTGAATTCGAAGGAAATCACAGACAGTGTCACCAGCAAAGCACCATCATACCTCTTCCTCCATGCTTCCATCGGTCTAATGTGCATTGCTTGTGTTTCTTGGTCCAAGCAAGTCTCTTCATTTTATTGGTGTCCTTTAATAGTGGTTTCTTTGCAGCAATTCGACCACAAAGGCCTGATTCACGCAGTCTCCTCTGAACAGTTGATATTGAGATGTGTCTGTTACTTGAACTCTGTGAAGCGTTTGTTTGGGCTGCAATCTGAGGTGCAGTTAACTCTAATGAACTTATACTCTACAGCAAAGGTAACTCTGGGTCTTCCTTTCCTGTGGCGGTCCTCATGAGAGCCAGTTTCTGTGACTGCACTTGAAGAAACTTTAAAAGTTGAAATTTCCCGGATTGACTGACCTTCATGTCTCAAAGTAATGATGGACTGTTGTTTCTCTTTGCTTATTTGAGCTGTTCTTGCTATAATATGGACTTGGTCTTTTACCGAATAGGGATATTGTCATGCCCTGATCTGTTTCCCCTGTCCTTGCATTTGTCTCCACCCACTCCAGGTGTCGCTCATCATCCCCAGTGTATTTATCCCTGTGTTTTCTGTCTCTCTGTGCCAGTTCGTCTTGTTTGCCAAAGCAATCAGTCTTCTAGCTCCTATTTGTCCCAGTCTCTGTTTTTCCTAGTCCTCCTGGTTTTGACCCTTGCCTGTCCTGACCTCGAGACTGTCTACCGCCCTGTACTGTTTGGACCCTGACCTGGTTTATGAACTCTCGGCTGTACCCGACCTGCCTTTTGCCTACCCCTTGTGTTATAATAAATATCGGAGCTCAACCGTCTGCATATGGGTCTCGCCTTATGACCTTATAGCTATCTTCTGTATACAACCCTACCTTGTCACAACACAACTGATTGGCTTAATCACATTAAGAAGGAAAGAAATTCCACAAATGAACTTTTATCAGGTTACTACATTTTCCAATATGTGTTATTTCATAGTTTTGATAGGATGTAAAACAGACAACAAAAATGTGCAGTACCAGTCAAAAGTTGACACACCTACTCATTTTCTACATTGTAGTATAATAGTGAAGATATTTTGGCATTAATACATGTCACATATCAATTTGAAAACAATGTAAAAAATGATATACAGTTGAAGTCGGACGTTTAGGTTGGAGTCATTAAAACTAATTTTTCAACCACCACAAACTATAGTTTTGGCAAGTCAGTTAGGAGATCTACATTGTGCATGACACATGTAATTTTCCAACAATTGTTTACAGACAGATTATTTCACTCACTGTATCACAATTCCAGTGGGTCAGAAGTTCACATACACTAAGTTGACTGTGCCTTTAAACAGCTTGGAAAATTCCAGAAAATGATGTCATGGCTTTAGAAGCTTCTGATAGGCACCTGTGGATCAAAATCAAATCAAATCAAATGTATTTATATAGCCCTTCGTACATCAGCTGATATCTCAAAGTGCTGTACAGAAACCCAGCCTAAAACCCCAAACAGCAAGCAATGCAGGTGTAGAAGCACGGTGGCTAGGAAAAACTCCCTAGAAAGGCCAAAACCTAGGAAGAAACCTAGAGAGGAACCAGGCTATGTGGGGTGGCCAGTCCTCTTCTGGCTGTGCCGGGTGGAGATTATAACAGAACATGGCCAAGATGTTCAAATGTTCATAAATGACCAGCATGGTCGAATAATAATAAGGCAGAACAGTTTAAACTGGAGCAGCAGCATGGCCAGGTGGACTGGGGACAGCAAGGAGTCATCATGTCAGGTAGTCCTGGGGCATGGTCCTAGGGCTCAGGTCCTCCGAGAGAGAGAAAAAAAGAGAGAAGGAGAGAATTAGAGAATGCACACTTAGATTCACACAGGACACCGAATAGGACAGGAGAAGTACTCCAGATATAACAAACTGACCCTAGCCCCCCGACACATAAACTACTGCAGCATAAATACTGGAGGCTGAGACAGGAGGGGTCAGGAGACACTGTGGCCCCATCCGAGGACACCCCCTGACAGGGCCAAACAGGAAGGATATAACCCCACCCATTTTGCCAAAGCACAGCCCCCACACCACTAGAGGGATATCTTCAACCACCAACTTACCATCCTGAGACAAGGCTGAGTATAGCCCACAAAGATCTCCGCCACGGCACAACCCAAGGGGGGGCGCCAACCCAGACAGGATGACCACATGGATACCTGTGGATGTATTTCAAGGCCTACCTTCAAACTCAGTGCGTCTTTGCTTGACATCATGGGAAAATCTAAAGAAATCAGCCAAGACCTCAGGGAAAAATTATAGACCTCCACAAGTCTGGTTCATCCTTGGGAGCAATTTCCAAATGCCTGAAGGTACCATGTTCATCTGTACAAACAATAGTACACAAGTATAAACACCATGGGACCATGCAGCCATCATACTGCTCAGGAAGGAGAAGCGTTCTGTCTCCTAGAGATGAACATACTTTGGTGCGACAAGTGCAAATTTGAAAAATGACAAAATGACAGATTTGTACCTTGTCAGCTCGGGGATTTGAACTTGCAACTTTCCGGATACTAGTCCAACGATCTAACCACTAGGCTACCCTGCTGCCCCAGTCCCAGAACAACAGCAAAGAACCTTGTGAAGATGGTGGAGGAAACGGGTGCAAAAGCATCTGTATCCACAGTAAAATGAGTCCTATATTGATATAACCTGAAAGGCCGCTCAGCAGCGAAGAGGCCACTGCTCCAAAACTGCCATAAAAAAGCCAGACTACAGTTTGCGAACGGCACATGGGGACAAAGATCATACTTTTTGGAGAAATGTCCTCTGGTCTGATGAAACAAAAATAGAACTGTTTGGCCGTGATGACCATCGTTATGTTTGGAGGAAAAAGGGGGAGGCTTGCAAGCCAAAGAACACCATCCCAACTGTGAAGCATGGGGGTGGCAGCATGCATTTGCTGCAGGATGGACTGGTGCACTTCACAATATAGATAGAATCATGAGGGAGGAGAATTATGTGGATATATTGAAGCAACATCTCAAGACATCAGTCAGGAAGTTAAAGCTTGGTCTCAAATGGTCTTCCAAATGGACAATAACCCCAAGCATACTTCCAAAGTTGTGGCCATCACAAAGCTCTGACCTCAATCCTATAGAATATTTATGGGCAGAACTGAAAAAGCGTGTGCGAGCAAGAAGGCCTTACAAACCTGACTCCGTTACACCAGCTCTGCCAGGAGGAATGGGCCAAAATTCTCCCAACTTATTGTGGGAAGCTTGTGGAAGGCTACCCAAAATGTTTGACCCAAGTTAAACAATTTAAAGGCAATGCTAGCAAATATTAATTGAGTGTATGTAAACTTCTGACCCACTGGGAATGTGTATTTCACATTCTTAAAATAAAGTGTTGATCCTAATTGACTTAAGACAGGGAATTTTTACTCTGATTAAATGTCAGGAATGATGAAAAACTGAGTTTAAAGATATTTGGCTAAGGTGTATGTAAACTACCTACTTCACCTGTCAATGAGTTAATTCAGCCGCATACAAACATGGTCTCTTTTTTGATTTCTTGATTAAGGCAGCTCCAAAATGCAGGTGTTTCAGCCTTGCTCAGTTCAGTGTGCTGTGTGGCTATATTGACGAAAAGCAGATTCCATATGGGATCAAATAGTGGGCTTTTGCACAGATGGGGCTCCATCTATGGCAGGACAGCGGGCAAGCCTCTGCAATCTAGTTATGAATGTGTCTCACTCTGCAATTTTCATTGTATGATACATTAAGACTGTCAGCATTTCATTACAGTATGATTTGGCCAATTTTGTATATTTGCCCTACATTTTTATTTAAAAATATATTTCTTACAAATACATTTAAATGCATGTTAGAATATATTTGACTAAACACTTCCAAATACATAAAAAAATATATCGACCAAATTTATCGATTAATACATTTGAAAATATATTTTTTTATGTTTTTCAGAATGTATTTTGAAATACATGAAATACTTTTCCTGATATATTTAACATATATTGTGATATACAGTGCCTTTGGACCACTTGTCTTTTTCCACATTTTGTTACATTACAGCCTTATTATTCTAAAATATATTAAATTGTTTTTTTCCTAATCACACAATACCCCATAATGACAAAGCAAAAACAAGTTTAGATTTTTTTTGCAAATGTATTAAAAATAAAAAACTGAAATATCATATTTACGTAAGTTTACATAATATTTACATATTTACATAAGTATTCAGACTTTGTTGAAGCACCTTTGGCAGGGATTACAGCATCGAGTCTTCTTGGGAATGACGTTACAACTTGGCACACCAGTATTTTGGGAACTTCTCCCATTCTTCTCTGCAGATCCTCTAAAGCTCTGTCAGGTTGGATGGGGAGTGTTGCTGCGCAGCTATTTTCAGGTCTCTCCAGAGAGATGATCGAACAGGTTCTAGTCCGCACTGTAGCTGGGCCACTCAATGACATTCAGAGACTTGTCCCAAAGCTACTCCTGCGTTGTCTTGGCTGTGTGCTTAGGGTCGTTGTCCGGTTGGAAGGTGAACCTTCACCCAGTCTTTGGTCCTAAGTGCTTTGGAGCATTTTTTCATCAAGGATCTCTCTGTACTTTGCTCCGTTCCTCTTTGCCTCGATCCTGACTAGTATACCAGGCCCTGCCGCTGAAAAACATCCCCACAGCATGATGCTGCCACCACCATGCTTTACTGTAGGGATGGTGCCAGGTTTCCTCCAGACGTGACGTTTCGCATTCAGGCCAAAGAGGGTATTGTGTGTGGTGAGGATTTACAATTTAAAAAACAAACAAGAATTAGAATAAGACTGTAACGTAACAAAATGTGGAAAAAGTCAAGGGGTCTGAATACTTTCCGAAGGCACAGTAATTCTGTAATATATGCTGGAATGTATTTCAAATGTATTAAATATAATTATTTGGGCAGTTTTTTATATTTCACATGTATCCCCAAACATTTATCTAAAACTATATTTTGTATGTATTTTTTTCCTGTATTCGTTTAAAATAAGGCATTTTTTATTACTTATATGAAGTGTGCCTTGGTCCTTGTTGTTTTACTGACTCAGTTGTATTGATGAGGGCACACTGCAGCATAAGATAAAGTCAAACAAAAACAAGTGTTTCATATTGGACAAGTTTGGTTTGTCCCTCCTTTTCCAGTCTATTTTCTTCCATTCGTGACAAATGAATATGACCCTGATGTTTGACACCCGGACCAAAATTGTTTGTAACAGCACAGTCTTTACCTATTCTCCTGTGGACATGTCTAGGTATTTAGACTGGAGCTGATGATGAAAGGACAGGATAGGCAGTCTCATCTGAGGGACAGGGGAGATAGGGAGGACGGAAAAGTCATTGATAAACCTATCTTGATTACACCAGAATCTTTTGTAGCAGGATAAATATGATTATGTGAAGTGGTGTGTCACATTCTTGTCCAGGCTGGTAGAAAGGAATGTAGGAGCAACAGGCTGTGGTGTTGTTGGCACTGCCCTCCTCTGTGGTGTTGTTGGCACTGCCCTCCTCTGTGGTGTTGTTGGCACTGCCCTCCTCTGTGGTGTTGTTGGCACTGCCCTCCTCTGTGGTGTTGTTGGCACTGCCCTCATCTGTGGTGTTGTTGGCACTGCCCTCCTCTGTGGTGTTGTTGGCACTGCCCTCCTCTGTGGTGTTGTTGGCACTGCCCTCCTCTGTGGTGTTGTTGGCACTGCCCTCATCTGTGGTGTTGTTGGCACTGCCCTCCTCTGTGGTGTTGTTGGCACTGCCCTCATCTGTGGTGTTGTTGGCACTGCCCTCCTCTGTGGTGTTGTTGGCACT